>NW_025962843.1:0-9010 GCF_017589495.1 Alosa alosa
GATGGAAAATGTAACAGACGTCATTCTCCCATACTACCACTAAAGGGCCAGAGTGAAAACCATCTCAGTCAAAGAGTCGTATGTGATAGAAAAAATGTAACAGACTGTCATTCTCCCTTCTACTGCCACTAAGGGGCCAAGAGTGAAAACCCGCTAAGTCCAAAAGTCGTGTGATGGAAAATGTAACAGACTGTCATTCTCCCATACCACCGCACTAAGGGCCAGAGTGAAAACCATTAAGTCAAGAGTCGTGTGTGATGAAAAATGTAACAGACTGTCATTCTCCCATACTGCACTAAGGGGCCAAGAGTAGCTCCCGCTAAGTCAAGAGTCGTGTGTGATGGAAAATGTAACAGACTGTCATTCTCCCATACTGCCACTAAGGGGCCAAGAGTGAAAACCCACTTCGTCCAAGTCGTATGTGATGAAAATGTAACAGACTGTCGACCACCCATACTGCCACTAAAGGTAAGAGTGAAAACCCGCTAAGTCAAAGTCGTATGTGATGGAAAATGTAACAGACTGTCATTCTCATACTGCACTAAGGGGCCAGGTGAAAACCCACTAAGTCCAAGAGTCGTATGTGATGAAAATGTAACAGACTGTCATTCTCCCATACTGCCACTAGGGGCCAAGAGTGAAAACCGCTAAGTCCAAAGTCGTATGTGATGAAAAAATGTAACAGACTGTCATTCTCATACTTTTCTAAGGGGCCAAGGTGAAAACCGCTAAGTCAAGACTCGTATGTGATGGAAGATGTAACAGACTGTCATTCTCCCATACTGCCACTAAGGGGCCAAGTGGCTCCGCTGATCCAAGAGTAGTATGTGATGAAAATGTAACAGACTGTCATTCTCCATACTGCCACTAAGGGGCCAAGTGAAACCCGCTAAGTCAAGAGTCGTATGTGATGAAAAATGTAACGAACTGTCATTCTCCCATACTGCCACTAAGGGCCAGAGTGAAAACCCGCTAAGTCAAGTCGTATGTGATGAACATGTCACGTAGCTAAGTTCACTCTGATTCTGGCTAATAACCGCTATCTCCAGCGCAGGTCACAGCGAGGCGGGGTAGGCGGCTGCGTCGGGCGTCAAAATTAATCTAGAATCTCCACCGAATCCTGGCGCCCCTCCCCAAGCACACACATTAGCCTTAGGCTAAGGCCTTGTGAGAGGAGCCTACTAGCTACTGTGGCCAGGACGGGCAGGAGAGGCCTGGGATGATTAACTGTGCTCAGGCGGGCTCAACTTGGAGCTAGGGTGGAGGCAGAGGCTGCGCTAGACCCCCCCCACCAAGCACAGCCACACACACGCACACACGCGCGCGCAGGTGATAGAGAGGGACAGAGAGAGGCCTGTTGTCAGAGAGGCTCCAGCTGCTCAGAGAGGCTAACTTATTGTATTATTACATTATTATTATTAAAGTTGGGCCCTGGGTAACAATGCCTAGTCTTGAGCCTAGATGCTGTACTTTATACCACTGCAGCACCCTACACACACACCCACCCACAGGCCCCAGCTGCTCTGGGCTCAAGGAGCTCCTCTCTGTCCCCTCTTGGCGTGTGTGTGAGCCTGGCAGCGTACCCTGTCCTACATCTAAACTTAACCCCAATTAATGTGCGAACAGAGCCCAGCCTCTTCCTATCCCCGCACACAGCTAGCACAACCTAGACTCTGTTCTCCCAAAATTAATTTACAATCTAACCCAATCCTCCAGCTTAGGCTGAGGCCTTGTGAGCCTACTAGCTACTGCTGACCTCAGCTTGACCCCTGATGCTGCTTGGAGGCTTGGGAAGAGTGCTTGTGCTCACACAGGCTGCAGCTACTCACAGGAGGCCCAAACTTAGGCGAGGCCTTGTCAGAGGCCTACTGCTTTCTAGCTTGACCTCTGGTTTTGACCCCTGACGCTTGGAAGCTGGAGAGAGGCCTAGGAAGACAGTGCATGTTCTCACACAGGCTGCAGCTGCTCTGCAGAGGCTCCAAGACTCCCTGTCCCCTCTTGTGGCGTGTGCAACCTAGAGCATTACCCTGTATCCTACTCCATAAACTTAACCCAAATTAAACAGCTAATCAAACTACTTCAACACCCTCTATACTAGCCGCAACACAAAGTGGCAAACCCCCCTCTGGTACCACCCCCCCCACGGACAACCAGGCTTAAGCACCGATGAAATGCTGGTGCACTGTGCCCCATAAGCTAACCTCGCAAGGGAATTTAAAGCCTTAAGCAGAGCGAAAAAATCTCAAACCCGCCTTGGTATACCCTGCGGGTTACCTGATTTCGGCCCTATACTTAAACCTCCAGCGCTAACTCAAGTCATATGATGAACATGTAACGTTTTATCATTCTCATACTGCCACTAAAGGGGCCAAGACTGGCTTGGCTAACTCAAGACTGGTATGTGATGGAAAATGTAACGAACTGTGTCATTCTCACTCTGCCACTAAGGGCCAAGGTGAAAACCCGCTAAGTGTCAGGTCGTATGTGATGGAAAATGTAACGAACTGTCATTCTCCCATACTGCCACTAAGGGGCAGAGTAATCCCTTTCGTCAAGGAAGTCGTATGTGGAAAATATAACAGACTGTCACATTCTCCTGCACTAAAGGGGCCAAGAGTGAAAACCCGCTTCAGTCAAGAAGTCGTATGTGATGGAAAAATGTAACAGACTGTCATTCCCCATACTGCCACCTAAAGGGGCCAAGATGAAAACCCGCTAAGTCAAAATCGTATGTGATGGAAAATGTAACAGACATCATTCTCCACTTACTGCCACTAAAGTGAAGTGAAAACCAGCTAAGTCCAAAGTGGTAATAGTGGAAAATGTAATAGTCATTCCATTACTACTAAGGGCCAAGAGTGAAAACCAGCTAAGTCAAGTGGTATGTGATAGACATATCGCAGCTGCGGTTCACATCGATTCTGGCCCTAGCCAGCACCGCCTATCTCCATGACGCCGCAGGTCTGGCGGGCGAAGGTGGGCGGTGCGTCAGGCGTGGGTAATCTGGTCTCACCCAATCCTGGCGCCCCTCCCCCAAACACACGTGGCAAAGCTGGGCCTTGAGGCCACTAGCTACTGTGTTCGGACGGGCAGGAGGCCTGGGGATGATGCTTGTGTCAGGCAGGCTCAACTTGGAGCCTAGGAGCAGGGAGACACAGAGCTGTAGACCCCCCCACCAAGCATACACACACACGCACCGCGCAGGTGATGAGAGGGACAGAGGGGCCTGTTGTCAGAGGCTCAGCTGCTCAGAGGCCCCAACTTGTGTGTGTGCATGTATTATTAAAGTTGGGCCTAGATGCCTGTGCCTAGATGCTTGGCCTGGATAACATGCTACCACTACAGCACCCCTACACACACACACCCACCCACAGGCTAGCTGCTCACAGAGGCTCAAAGACTCCTCTCTGTCCCCTCTTGTGTGTGTGAGCCTGGGAACGTACCCTGTATCCTGCTCATAAACTTAACCCAAATTAAACACGCTATTCGAGCTAGCTAACCTCTCTGCTATTCCCGCAGCACAAAGTGGCAACCCCCCCTCTGGGTACCACCCCCCCCACGGACAACGGGCTTAAGCACCCATTAAGTACTGGTGCACTGTGCCCACTTAAGCTAACCTGTAAGTTAAAGCCTTAAAAGCAGGCGAAAATCTCAAACCCATGGTATACTAACGGGTTCGTATATGATTCGGCCCTAGCAAACTCAGGCGCTAAGTCAAGAGTCATGTGATGAACATGTAACAGACTGTCATTCTCCCATACTGCCACTAAGGGGCCAAGACTGACGCTAACTCCAAGACTCGTATGTGATGGAAAATATAACAGACTGTCATTCTCCCATACTGCTAAGGGGCCAAGTGAAAACCCGCTAAGTCAAGAAGTCGTATGTGATGGAAAATGCATAACAGACTGTCACATTCTCCCATACTGCCACTAAAGGGCCAGAGTGAAAACCGCTAAGTCAGAGTGGTATGTGATGAAATGCTGCTGAACTGTCATTCTCATACATACTGAGGCCATTGTCCTTCGTCCAAAGTGGTATGCTGATGAACATGTCCACGCTGGCTGCGGATTCCTCACGGTCTGGCTAGCCAGCCGCCCTATCTCCGCGGCCTTAAGATTTCACGGCGAGGCAGGGGTAGGCGGCGTTGCGTCGGGCGTCAGAAAACAACCGGGCGCATGGGGTGCGCCGGTCGAACCTGTGCGACTTGGTAAAAAAAATAACTGCGCCCGGTGCGGCGCGCTATTACCCTATCATAGTCCAGGATAGTGAGGTAAAACGCAGGGCATAGCTGCCTGATTTCCACGGCCACTAGTCACGCTAGGGAGGCTCCGTGTGAATCCGACCCCCGCACGCGTGGCGCCAACTGCGGTTAAGTATATGGTTCTGGCTGCGTAACCGCCCTGGCTCCGCGACACAAGGTCACAGCGGGGCGGGGGTGAGCCATTGCGATCGGGCGTCCGGCTGTAAGGCGCATGGGGTGCCAGTCTAACACCAACGCTGCACGACTTGTGGCCAAACCAACTGCGATTAAGCGGCTATACCCCTATCATAGTCCAGGGATGGTAAGGTGAAAACACTGAGGCATAGCTGCCTGGTTTCCTACGAGGCGACACTAGTCACGCTGAAGCGCTCACATGTGAATCGGCCCCCGCGTAGCGGAAGCACGCTAACCGCGGTTAGGTATATGATTCTGGCCTAGCCAACGCCTAGCTCCGGCGACGCAGGTCTGGCCGGGCGGGGGTGGCGCCATTGTTGCGTCGGGCTCCGGCGTAGGGGCGCGCCGGTGCCGCCAGTGTAACACCAACGCTGCGACTTGTGGCCAAAACCGCTGCGCCCGGTGCGCCTTAGCTATACCCCTATCATGAGTCAGGATAGTGAGTAGAAAACACTGAGGCATAGCTGCCTGATTTCCACGAGGCGACTGTCACGCTGAGGAGGCGCTCATGAATCCATTGCATGGAAGCACGCTAACGCAGTTCGTATGGTGGCCCTAGCCAACGCCTAGCTCCAGCGACGCCAAGGTCACAGCGGGCCGGGGTGGCGCCATTGCGTCGGGCGTCCAGAAAACATGGGGGCGCCAGGGGGTGCATGATCTGCCTGCGCTGGCTTGTGAGCAACTGCGCCCGGTGCGCTTGTAATACCCCTATCATAGTCAGGATGGTGGTGGCTGCTGAGCGCCAGCTGCCTGGTTTCACGAGGGCGACACTAGTCACGCTGGGGAAACCACATGAATCCGACCCCGCATGTGGAAGCACGCTAACTGCGGATTCATTATATGATTCTGGCTAACCAGCCGCCTAGCTCCAGCGACGCAAGGTCACAGCGAGGCGGGGTGGCGCCATGCGTCGGGCGTCCAGAAACATGGGGGCGCATGGGGGTGCCAGTCTAACGCCAACGCTGCAGCTTGTGGCCAAAAAATAGCTACTTTGATTAAGCGGCCTATTACCCTATCGCAGTCAGGGATGGTGGTGAAAAGCACTGAAGCGCCAGCACAGTTTCCACGAGGCTGACACTGAGTCGCAGCTAGGGGCGGCTCACATGTGAATCGACCCCGCGCGCGTAATGGAAGCAAGCTAACTGCGGATTAGGTATATGATTCTGGCCCTAGCCCGGCGCCCTAGCTCATGACCTTAAGGTCTGGCGAGGCGGGGTGGCGCCATTGTCAATCGGGCGTCCAGAAAACGTAGTGGGGGTGCCGCCAGTGTAACACCAACGCTGCGACATTGGCCAAAAACCAACTGCACCCGGTGCACTTGGCAATATTACCCTATCATAGTCAGGGGATGATGAGTGAAAACACTGAGGCATAGCTGCCTGGTTCTACCACCGCGAGGCACGACACTAGATCCGCGCTAGGGGAGGCTCACATGTGAATCGACCCCCATGTGGAAACAGCTAACTGCGGATTGCATTGTATATGATTCTGGCCCTAGCCAACCGCCGCTCAGCGGCCTTAAAGGTCACAGCGAGGCGGGGTGGGCGCCATTGCGTCGGGCGTCAGAAAACATGAGAGCGTAGGGTGCCGCCAGTCTAACACCAGCAGCTGCCGCGACTTGTGGCCAAAACCAACTACCCGGTGCGCGGTGGCTATTACCCCTATCATAGTCAGGGGATGGTGAGTGAAAACACTGAGGCATAGCTGCCTGATTTCCACCGCGAGGCGCGACACTAGTCCGGCTGAGAGGCGGCACATGTGAATCGACCCCCGTGTGGAGGCTTAGCTAACTGGGATTAAGTATATGATTCTGGCCCCAGCCAACCTAGCTCAGCGGCGCGCAAGGTCACAGCGGGGCGGGGGTAGGCATATTCGTCGATCGTCAAGAAACATGGGCGCATGGGGGTGCCGCCAGTCCTAACACCAGCGGCTGCCCGACTTGTGGCCAAAACCAACTGCACCCGGTGCGCGGCTATTACCCCCTATCCTGGCAACAACCTAGCAACCACCAGAATATGACCACAGTAACTACCATGGCAACCCGCGATTTATTTAGCATAGTAAGCGCCATATGTACCCTAACTTAGCGTATATATTTACTCACCTGACCAGCCACATATGTGTGTTTTTGGCCAAAAATTTGAAAATGGCTAAATGTTAAATCGCCAAAAAAGTAGTTTTTGCGGCCACATTGCTGGCGTTACAGCTAGAGATGAAACTGCAGCTCCATCTGGGTCATGTGCAGAAGGTCTGACTTAATTTCAGCCTCGTGGCTCCATGCTACCACCCACAGGTCCACCTCTGAAGTGGGAATGGTCAGCTTTATGTTTTCCTTCACAGTTTTTGTGGGTGTCTCCAGAGATCTCTCACTTTTGGAACAGTTGTCAAAGGGCCTCTGGTGCCCCTTCGCGTCTTAGTCCCATCCCTCTAGCACCTAAGCGTTACCGAGGCAGAAGAAACCTTGTACGTTTCGAACCGTTTATCTCCTTCGGGGAATAATCCACCCTCCAAACTGAGCCTGGCTGTTTTGTGGCGTCCAGTTGTTAAAACATATTCTGATTTCATACTGATGGGACCAACATAAAGGGGAGTTTTTGGCTAAAAATGTAAAATTGGCAAAATGTTAAATCGCCAAAAAAGTAGTTTTGCAGGCACATTGCTTTGCGTTACAGCTAGAGATGAAACTTTGGCTCCATCTGGGTCATGTGCGAAGGTCTGACTTGAATTTCAGACTTGTAGCTCCATGCTACCACCCACAGATCCCACCTCTGAAATGGGAATGGTCAACTTTTTGTATGTTTTTCCTACACAGTTTTTTGTGGATGTCTCAGAGATCCCACTTTTGGAACAGTTGTCGGGGGGCCTAGGCGGTGCCTTGTGTCTTGGTCCCATCCCTCTAGCACCTAAGCGTTACCAAGGCAGAAAGGAAACCTTATGCGTTTCAAACGTTTATCTCCTTCGGGAATAATCCACCCCCTCCAAACTGAGCCTGGCTTGTTTTTGTGGCGTCCGTTGTTAAACATATTCTGATTTCATACTGATCGGACCAACATAAGGGGATTTTTGGCTAAAAATGTAAAAATTGGCAAAATGTTAAATCGCCAAAAAGTAGTTTTGCAGGCACATTGCTGCGTTACAGCTAGAGATGAAACTTTGCAAGCTCCATCTGGGTCATGTGCAGAAGGTCTGACTTGAATTTCAGACTTCGTAGCTCCATGCTACCACCCACAGGTCCACCTCTGAAGTGGGAATGGTCAGCTTTTTTTATCAAAACTAGCTAACACCCCCTCTATGCTAAGCCCACTTAATACAAAGTGGCAAACACCCCCTCCTGGGTACCACCCCCACAGGACAACCAGGCTTAAGCACCCGATAAGTACTGGTGCACTGTGCCCCGCCAAAGCTAACCTCGCAGGGGTTAAAGCCTTAAGCAGAGCGAAAAATCTCAAACCCATGGTATACCTGCGGGTTAGTATATGATTCGGCCCTAGCAAACCTCGAAGCTAACTCAAGAGTCATATGTGATGAACATGTAACAGACTGTCATTCTCCCATGCTGCCACTAAAGCCAAGGGGCCAAGACTGGTATGTGATGGAAAATGTAACGAACTGTCAGCTCCCAACTCAAGAAAACCAGCTAACTTAGGTATGTGATGGAAAATGTAACAGACTGTCATTTTCTCATACTGCCACTAAGGAAAACCGCTAAGTCCATGTGATGGAAAATGTAACAGACTGTCATTCTCCCCACTGCCACTAAGTGAAAAAGCTAAGTCAAAATTAAGTATGTGATGGAAAATGTAACAGACTGTCATTCTCCCATACTTAGAGTGAAAACCACTAATGGAAAATGGACTGTCATTCTCTATACTGCCACTAAAGGGCCTGAAAACCGCTAAGTCAAAGAGTCATTATGTGATGGAAAATGTAACAGACTGTCATTCTCCCCATACTGCTACTAAAGGGGCCAAGAGTGAAAACCAGCTAAGTCAAGAGTGATGGAAAATGTGACTGTCTCATTTCTCCCATACTGCCACTAAAAGGGCCAAGAGTGTAACAGATGTGATGGAAAATGTAACACTCTCCATTCTCCCCATACTGCCACTAAGGGGCCTGATTGAAAACTCCCGCTAAGTCAAAGTGGGTATGTGATGAACATGTCACGTAGCTCGCAGTTCACATCACGATTCTGGCCCTAGCCAACCGCCCTATCTCAGCGACCTTAAAGGTCACAGTGAGGCGGGGGTGAAGCGGCGTTAGTCGGGCGTCAAAATTAATCTAGAATCTCACCCAATCCTGGCCCCCCTCCCCCAAACACACACATTAGCTTAAGCTAAAGGCCTTGTAGGAGGAGCCTACTAGCTACTGTGTCCCGGGCCGGGAGGCGGGAGGCCTGGGGATGAGTGCCCCGTGCTCAGAGCGGGCTCAACTTGCTTGGGCCTAGGGCAGGGAGGAACTTACAGAGAGGCTGCGCTGGACCCCCACCAAGCACAGCCACACACCACGCCTGCAGCTGGCAGGTGATAGAGAGGAGTTAGAGAGAGGGGCCTGTTGCTCCAGAGGCTCCAGCTG
>NW_025962844.1:0-8987 GCF_017589495.1 Alosa alosa
CCTTTATCTCTCCTCTGAAGTTGGTGTCCATTGTTTAAATGTGTTAAGTGTCATAAACGTGTTAAAGTTCATTCTCATCTTTTACTCCCTCATATGTGTGTGTTTGTCGTGTCCTTCTGTCTCAGCCCACACCTTTGTGTGTGTGTGTGTGTGTGTGTGTGTGTGTGTGTGTGTTTATGGAGGTACATCTTTATGGGGGCCCACACCTCCCCCTCTTTCCCTCTTGTCATCCGGCTTTCTTTGCACATTTGTCTTTCTTTCTGTCTGTCATTCTGTTTCTTGGTTGTCATGGACACTGGATTGATGATGCTCTTCTCTCCTTTATCCCGTAGAACTGATCATGGAACAGTAGAGTGTTGAGCTAAGGACCCCTGTTGGATGTGGGGTCTGTGGGCAGGGAACTTCATGACATGAGGGATGTGATCCAACACACACACACATGTATCGCATCGCAATGCACGCACGCATCGCACGCACACACACACGCAAACACACGCACACACACACGCACTCCACGCACGCATTACTGCACGCACACACTTCATCCATCTTTTCTTATCTCTCTCCCTCCTTTTCTACCTTCATCTCTCTCTCACACACACACTTCACACACCAGCAACATGCACCTAAATGTAGCTACACGCACACACACGCACGCACACACACACGCACACACAATGCGACGACACACATAATGCACACGACGCACACACCTATCCATCTTTTCATATTCCCTCCTCCCCTTTTTTCTACCATCTCTACACACACACACATACACACACACTCTCACACAATTCAGTAAATACATGCACCTTAAATGTAATACCACACACACACACACACACACACTCACACACACACCAGTAACATATGCACCTAAATGCACACACACACAACACACATGTAACAGACACACGTGCACACACACACACACACACCCACGTGACACACACACACACACACACTTCACACAATTCAGCAACACACATGCACCCAATGCACACACACACACACACACACTTCACACACTAGCAAGTAACACATGTAACCTTAAATGCACACACACACACACATGCACACACACACACACACACACACACACACACACATGCGACACACACACACACCAGCAACACATGCACACACACACACATTACGCACACGCGACGACACACACACACACGCACGCATGCACACACACAATAATACACACACACATGCCATAATAATAAATGACGCACACACACACTCACTCATCCATCTTTTCTCCTCCTCCTTTTCTTACCATCTCTCTCTCACACACACACACCAGACACACACACACACATGCACGCACACACACACACACAACACACACACATGCACACACAGACACACGACACACACGTTATTAATAATGACACACATGCACACATGCACACACACACACACACACCAGCAGCACACAGGGAACGCCCTTCCCCTGAGTGGAGCTCAGCAGTGAGATGAATGGAGAATGGAGGCGGTCCTGATCAGCCAAAGATGATTGACAGCATGCGGCATGGACTCCAGTAGACAGAGGAGGACTTCAGTCACTCAACATGTGCACAGATGGACATTTAGTCTTGGGTGGACATTGTGTGAATGTCAGGACCTTGTTGTATCTATTTGGTATTGTTTGTCATGTATGAAACCATATGGACATGTGGACTGACTGGGGTGGACATTGTGTGAATGTCAGATCTGTTGTAATCTATTTGGTATTGTTTTGTCATGTATGAAACCATATGGACTGGACTGAGGTGGACACTGTATTAGCATCTATCACCATCTGTTGCACAAACACGCCTTTATTAGGATTTTTATTGCCCTATAAAATATAACTATATGGATAATTGTTGTTAAAAGTGTGTGTGTGTGTGTGTGTGTGTGTGTGTGTGTGTGTGTGTGTGTGTGTTATGGGGCAAGAGAGAGTCAGTAGTGGTGTAGGAGCCTAATGTGTGAGTTAGTGTGAGTGAGTGAGTGAGTGAGTGTGTGTACACAAGTGAACATATCAGTTGTTGTTTTTTTACAATGTAAATATATTTACTTAAATCAATAAATTCAGATGAATCTATGAGTTTTAAATATGTTTGTTCTTGTAAATTGTTTTCTAAAATGGTGTGTACATACTTTGAGTACATTGTAACCTGTTAATGACACACAAACAGGAGTGTATCTGTGTGTGTAGTTAAACTGATTTCAGTCATTAAATATTTTTTACATTTTCTTTAAATGTTTCACTGCAGAAATGTATTTATTGATCATTTGAGTGTCACCATTGCATGCGTGTGTGTGTGTATATGAAGATGTATTTATTTATCATTTGAGTGTCACCATTGCATGTGTGTGTGTGTGTGTATGGAGATGTATTTATTGATCATTTGAGTGTCACTATTGCGTGTGTGTGTGTGTGTATGGAGATGTGTATTGATCATTTGAGTGTCACCATTGCATGTGTGCGTGTGTGTGTGTGTGTGTATGGAGATGCATTTATTGATCATTTGAGTGTCACCATTGCATTCGTGTGTGTGTGTATGGAGATGTATTTATTGATCATTTGAGTGTCACTATTGCATGCGTGTGTGTGTGTGTGTGTATGGAGATGCATTTATTGATCATTTGAGTGTCACTATTGCATGCGTGTGTGTGTGTGTGTGTGGAGATGCATGTATTGATCATTTGAGTGTCACCATTGCATGCGTGTGTGTGTGTATGGAGATGCATTTATTGATCATTTGAGTGTCACTATTGCATGCGTGTGTGTGTGTGTGTGTGTGTGTGTGTGTGTGTGTGTATGGAGATGCATTTATTGATCATTTGAGTGTCACCATTGCATATCATCTCTATATCTGACTGGTTGTTAGGTCACATGTGTGATGACATCAGCAACTGGTCCCATCTCACTGTACAGTTCAAACTAGTCAGTCTAAGCCCACAGTGCAGTGTTATGGTGCCATCTAGTGGTCAACAGGAGAACAAGCCCTGAGAGGAGACTACTAACCTGCGCGCCTGAGTAGGACACCACCTCTGAGACAGGTCTGTTGTACTTGTGTATGTAGAAAATGAGTTATTTTGTCAAGCCAGTAAAGCTCTTTGAATTAAAGTGTAAGAAAAGTCTGAAAACTGAATAATGTGTGTTGTAAGAAAACTCTGAAAGCTGAATAATGTGTGTGTTGTAAGAAAACTCTGAAAGCTGAATAATGTGTGTGTTGTAAGAAAACTCTGAAAACGGGATAATGGTTTTATTTAGTACATAATCACACGTTTTCAGAGATGGGACTCAGGTTCAGATATGACAAACACCCAGAATTGACTCAGAGGAGATTTATTAGCAGAGACAAAACAGAGCTTCTACAGTCCTGAGGGTAATCCACAGGGAACACACTGGGCCAATCTTCAACAGAAAGCAGTCTTCAGAAAAAGCACAAAAAACAGTTCAGAAAAAAAGTCGCACAAGGCAAAAAACCCCAGCAGGAGAACAGGGCACAGGCAACTGGACACTCCAGAGAGGGTGCAGGCGAAACACAAAAGGCAATCCTCCTTCACGGCAGTAGGCCAGTCTTCATTCCCCAGCAGGCAAAAAACAGAAGAACCTTGGCGGCAAAAGTACAAAATCTTCAGGCAGAGAAAACAGTCGATGAAACATCAGGCAGAGGTCAAAACCAGACAGGCAAAACTCTTCGCAGGCAGGTCACTTTCGAGAACTGCTACGAGAAGACGGAACGCTCTGACAGGGGAGGCAGACTGGTAATGGGGATTTTAAAGCTGAAATTGCAATCAGATGCAGGCTGATTGAGGCTGATTGGTAGGCAGATCAGAGACACCAGTGGAAGCAGGTGAGAACCAGGAGCAGACAGAGGAAGGGCGGAGACTCAGACCGACACAGATATGCAGGATGGGGTGCATTATTTTGGACATTAATATATGATATGCAGGATGGGGTGCATTATTTTGGACATTAATATACTGTATGATATGCAGGATGGGGTGCATTATTTTGGACATCAATATATGATATGCAGGATGTGGTGCATTATTTTGGACATTAATATACTGTATGATGTGCAGGATGGGGTGCATTATTTTGGACATTAATATACTGTATGATGTGCAGGATGGGGTGCATTATTTTGGACATTAATATACTGTATGATGTGCAGGATGGGGTGCATTATTTTGGACATAAATGTTTCCTGTACTAAACGTGACCCACTCCATTGTGCTGCACAGATGCAATATCCTGGACATGAAGTTGCTGCAGTGCCCTGTACTTTCATTAGCACACACACACACACACACACCATCTTGGACATGAAGCTGCTGCAGTGCACTGTACTTTCATGATGTGAAAATGTGAAAGCCCCTCTCCAAAAATGAGCGTAACATTTGCTTGGGTGACCCCGACGATTACAGGTAAATGTCTTAAATTTACTCAAGGGATTACATGTGAACTTGACACACTGTAGCCATTTTGATTCTACATGTGGAAACATCACATCCCAACTCTTACCTCAGGTGTAGCCATTTTGATTCTACATGTGGAAAGATCACATCCTAACTCTTACCTCAGGTGTAGCCATTTTGATTCTACATGTGGAAAGATCACAGGTAACTCAGGTGTAGCCATTTAGAGCTAGGCTTTATATCCACTATTTACTGTACCTTGTTGATGACCCCTTTTCACAATATTGATGTTACCATAAATAGTCTCACGACACCATCGAATAAATGATAGACAATGATAGATAGATATCTAATGATAAAAAATCTGACACTAACACAAAAGGGAACGTATTGATTTGGTCCAAAAGTGTAAAGCCATCCACAAAGCAAAAAGTTGTTACTTTAAACGTATCTAAGATGAGATATCACATCGGTTTGTTTTTAGGTCTTTAGGTTTTTATGGTCTGCCGAATCATTCTAACAATAGTAAATGCAACTGTATTAGTCATAATACATTTCAGGACTTTACCTTTGATACTCAAGTACATTTTACTTTTGTACTTCCACTCAAGTGGAAATGTAAAAGGAGGACTTCTACTTTTACTAGAGTAACATTTGACCATATGTATCTCTACTGTCACTCAAGTACAGGATGTGTGTACCGTCCACCACAGAGTGAACGTGCCCTTTACCTCCGACAGGAATTTGGGAAGGTCTCCAGCACAACTTAGCACACCTCGCCTCACGGATGTTAGATCTCAACTGATATGGTGTCTACAGCACACATGGAATCAGCCCAGTTTGCTGTAGTCGTGGAGACCACCTGTTTAAGTGTTGATGAGGCAATCACTTCATTAACACAAGTAAAGGAATACACATTGAGAAACACCCACTGATGCAGTTGCTCAGACAGATCACCATGAAGGGCAGCCATTGTAGCTGCACCAAAGTCCTTCCTGTAATGGGCACATGGGGTTTTGCACCCTTTTAAAAGTCATTTTGAAGAACTGCTGGAAACTGCAACTTGTGCAAATGTAGACACTTGGATTACTGCAAAGCTCTCCATTTCTGCACCCACCCTGAATTACACACACACAGAAGAGCAGGCAGACGGGAGTACGGACCATGTGCATTTTTATTGAATTTTCAGTGTACAGAGATTCCCCAGGCAGAATGCATGTGTGAGTGTGTGTGACACCCCCATCCAACAGCTGGCTTCAGCCACCCCCCACCCCCACTAGAGGGGCCAAGGTCAGCATCAGACTGACCAAACCCACAGTAACTCAACTCCGAGGACTTAAGGCTGCAAGTACAAAAACACATAATTTGCAAGAAGCAAAAAGGTAAACAAAAGCCACCAAACACACCTCCAGGGCCCCCGGGCCAGATATAGAGTGTGTGTGTGTGTGTGTGTGTGTGTGTGTGTGTGTGTGTACGCTGCCCTGTGAAGGGTGCGTCTCGGGAATGACTGGAGGCAATGGAGTTTTAACTCAAGAGTCTCGACTCCCAGTGGGGATGGGCGGGCCACAGGTGGAGGTGGTGCAGGAGTCCTGACGCCCGCTGAAGGTAAGCCACACACAGGTGTGTGTGTGTGTGAGCACACCGCCGTGTGTTTAGAAGCATTTGCGGTGCGATGGAGGGGCCGGACTCGTGTTACTCCTGCTTGCTGATCCACATCTGCTGGAAGGTGGAGAGGGAGGCCAGGATGGAGCCGCCGATCCAGGCGGAGTACTTGGCGCTCAGGAGGTGCGATGATCTGAAACACAGACACAGAGGTCAGAATGGCACTCAACACAGGGGCCTGCCACTTCCATCTTCAGAGAGATGGACACAGAGGCGAGGCAGCGACGCCACCTTGATCTTCATGGTAGGGGTGCCAGGGATGTGATCTCCTTCTGCATCACGGTCAGCAATGCCTGGGTACATGGTGGTACCTTGCCGACAGCACAGTGTTGGCATACAGGTCATACGGATGTCGACGCCGTAGACTTCATGATGGAGTTGAGCTGGTCCGGGTCGTGGATACCACCGACTCCATACCTGGAGTAGGGGAGAGGAGGGGGAGAGCTGTTACGTGGAGTCCCACTACAGAAGGACTTGGGGAGTGTGTGGCTTCTGCATACAAGTGCCAAGTCAGTTAGGAGGTGTGGAGGGGCACTCACCCAGGAAAGAGGGCTGGAAGAGCCTCAGGGCAGCGGAACCTCTGGGTGCGATGGTGATGACCTGTCCGGCCGGGCAGCTCAGAAGCTCTCTAGAGATGGAGGAGGAGGGCGGTGCCCATCTCCTGCTCGAAGTCCAGTGCCACGAGCACAGCTTCTCCTTGATGTCGCGCCACGATTTCCCTCTTCGGCCGTGGTGGTGAAGCTGTAGCCACGCTCGGTCAGGATCTTCATCAGGTAGTCGGTCAGGTCGCGGCCGGCCAAGTCCAGACGCAGGATGGCGTGGGGCAGGGCGTAGCCCTCGTAGATTGGCACGGTGTGAGTGACCCCATCACCGAGTCCATCACGATGCCGGGTGGAATGCGGCCGAGGCGTGCACAGGGGACAGCACGGCCTGGATGGCCGCATATGGCGGAGTGTTGAAGGTCTCAACATGATCTGTGGAGAGCAGAGTCCTTCCCTGTAATGGAGGAGGAGAGAGAGAGAGAGAGAGAGAGAGAGAGAGAGCATGTTATGTGAGTAGCGTGGCATGGCATGGCAAGTGCAAGCAATCACAGCAACTTCATGGAAGTTGGATAAACTGGCCTGCTGGGTAAAATAACTTTCAAGGTGTCGGGTTAATGAGCCGCAGAGAGAGAGAGGTGTGTTTTCCCCGGCAGGGACAGCGTGTGTGTGAGTGTGTTGGAAACAGAGTCTGAGGACGGATTTGGAGGAGTGAGACTGAGAGACGTGATTTGGAGTGAGACTGAGAGACGGATTTGGAGGAGACTGAGAGACGCGGATTTGGAGTGAGACTGAGAGACGTGATTTGGAGGGTCAACACAATGAAGTGGACGTGTTACCAGAACAGAGTGGAATGAGGAGAAGGGGAGGAGTCTCAGCGGCCCACTCAACAGGGAGGAGCCAACTCAACTCCTCCCATACACACCGGCAATTCCCTCTCCCACACACACACACAGAGTAATGAACTCCTACAAACATGAGGGGCTGTGATTGCACACACACACACACACACACACACACACACACACAATAACACACACACACAACACACAGACACTCACACAGCACACACACACAGTAATGAACTCCTACAAACAAGAAGGGCTGTGATCGCACAGTAATGATCTCAAACTACTGTTTTTAAGCAATGTTTATTTATGTTAAAACACACTTGCTGTTTAAAGTCATAATGCTTACTGATGTAAAATCACACTTGCTGTTTAAAGTCGTAATGCTTATTGATGTTAAAACACACTTGCTGTTTAACGTCACAATGCTTACTGATGTAAAATCACACTTGCTGTTTAAAGTCGTAATGCTGTGATGTTAAAGCACACTTGCTGTTTAACGTCACAATGCTTACTGATGTAAAATCACACTTGCTGTTTAAAGTCGTAATGTTGTGATGTTCGGCACACTTTGCTGCTTTTAACGTCCCAATGCTTACTGATGTAAAATCACACTTGCTGTTTAAAGTCATAATGCTGTGATGTTAAAGCACACTTGCTGTTTAAAGTCACAATGCTTACTGATGTAAAATCACACTTGCTGTTTAAAGTCGTAATGCTGTGATGTTAAAGCACACTTGCTGTTTAAATTCATACACAACAGTAAAGTCAAACTAGACGAGTAGGTAGTGTACATGTTAAAAAGGTGGTCAAATGAATATTGCATAATTATAGGGGTGAACCTGAAATTACACACACACATACACACACACAAGGCTGGTAGTGTGTCAGCCTGCATGCCAGTGTGTGTGCCTGAGGTGTCTGTGTGTGTGTGGAGCATGTGTGTGTGAGTGTGTGTGTGTGTGTGTGTGTGTGTGAGCATGTGTGTGTGTGTGTGTGTGTGTGTGTGTGTGTGTGTGTGTGTGAGTGTGTGTGTGAGCGCATGTGTGTGTGTGAGCGCATGTGTGTGTGAGCGTGTGTGTGTGTGTGAGCGTGTGTGTGTGTGTGTGTCAAAGTCAAAGTCAAAGTCAAAGTCAGCTTTATTGTCAATTTCTTCACATGTTCCAGACATACAAAGAGATCAAATTACGTTTTCACTATCCCACGGTGAAGACAAGACATATTTTACCAATTTAAGTCCACAGACAAACATAACATTCAAGTAAACAAAAAAGCAAGTAAATAAGTAAATAAGAGGGCACATATAATAAAAAAATAAGAGCAGCAAAATTTGTTTGAAATTGTGCATAGACAGTCAATAAAATACTAGTGCAAAGTCAGGCCAATAAAAGGCTTGGGCAGTTCTGTTTGACCTAAGTAAGAAAGTAAGTGGCATAGTGGTGCAAAGTTATGTAAGAGCAGCAGAAGTGTTTGTGTTTTCAGGACAACAACACCAAGCCAGGCTGCCAGGCGT
>NW_025962845.1:0-8955 GCF_017589495.1 Alosa alosa
ATATGTCGAATATTGTCAAATATGTTTTACTTCCGTCTAGACATGTGAAATGCATGATCTATGGCAAAAAAGTGAAAAAAAATTGGTCTTATTTTTTTTTACTTTTCAGATTTTTCTTAGTTTTCACATAAGGTCCGGGGTCAGGAAAAAAAGACGAATTTTTTGACACATTTCAAAATATGTCGGAATGTTGTCCAAATTATGTGTTTTACTTCCCGTAGACACATGAAATGCATGATCTGTGGCAAACAAAGGTGAAAAAAATTGGTCTTATTTTTTTACTTTTCAGATTTTCTTAGTTTTCACACATAAGGTCGAGGTCAGGAAAAAATGACAGTTTTTGACACATTTCAAAATATGTCAGATATTGTCCAAATTATGTTTTAATTCCATGTCTAGACATTTTGAAATGCATGATCTATAACAAAAAAGTGAAAAAAAATTTGGTCTTATTTTTCGGACTTTTTTCAGATTTTCTTAGTTTTTCACATAAGGTCGGGGTCAGGAAAAAGGCAGATTTTGACAAATTTCAAATATGTCAGATGTGTCAAATTATGTTTTTTTCGTCTAGACATGTGAAATGCATGATCTGTGGCAAACAAAGTGAAAAACAAAAATTGGTCTTATTTTTTTGTCTTACTTTTCAGATTTTCTTAGTTTTCACATAAGGACCGGGGTCAGGGGAAAAAAAGGCAGGATTTTGACACATTTCAAAATATGTCAGATATTGTCCAAATTATGTTTTACTTCCGTCTAGACATGTGAAATGCATGATCTGTGGCAAACAAAAGTGAAAAAAAAAATTGGTCTTATTTTTTTTTTACTTTTCAGATTTTCTTAGTTTTCACGCAAAGGTCGGGGTCAGGAAAAATTTTTTTTTTGACACATTTCAAAATATGTCAGATATTGTCAAATTATTTTTTACTTCCGTCTAGACATGTGAAATGCATGATCTGTGGCAAACAAAAGTGAAAAACAAAATTGGTCTTATTTTTTGTCGTACTTTTCAGATTTTCTTAGTTTTCACATAAGGTCGGGATCAGGAAAAATGAGTTTTTTTTGACACATTTCAAAATATGTCAGATATTGTCAAATTATTTTTTACTTCATGTCTAGACATGTGAAATGCATGATCTGTGGCAAACAAAAGTGAAAAAACAAAATTGGTCTTATTTTTTTCGTACTTTTCAGATTTTCTTAGGATTTTCACAAAAGGTCGGGGTCAGGAAAAAGACATGATTTTGACAAATTTCAAAATATGTCAGATATTGTCAAATTATTTTTTTTCCGTCTAGACATGTGAAATGCATGATCTATGGCAAAAAAAAAAAAAAATTGGTCTGATTTTTTTTACTTTTCAGATTTTCTTAGTTTTCATTTAAGGTCCGGGGTCAGGAAAAAAGACAGATTTTTGACAAATTTCAAAATATGTCAGATATTGTCCAAATTATGTTTTTTTCACGTCTAGACATGTGAAATGCATGATCTATGGCAACAAAAGTGAAAAAAAAAATTGGTCTGATTTTTTTACTTTTCAGATTTTCTTAGTTTTCACATAAGGTCCGGGGTCAGGGAAAAAGGCAGATTTTGACACATTTCAAAATATGTCAGATATTGTCAAATTATGTTTTACTTCACATCTAGACATGTTGAAATGCATGATCTGTAGCAAACAAAAGTGAAAAAAAAAATTGGTCTTATTTTTTTCTTACTTTTCAGATTTTCTTAGTTTTCACATAAGGTCGGGGTCAGGAAAAATGTTTTTTTTTTTACAAATTTCAAAATATGTCAGATATTGTCCAAATTATGTTTTACTTCCGTCTAGACATGTGAAATGCATGATCTGTGGCAAACAAAAGTGAAAAACAAAATTGGTCTTATTTTTGTCGTACTTTTCAGATTTTCTTAGTTTTCACATAAGGTCGGGGTCAGGGAAAAAAAAAAGGCAGATTTTGACAAATTTCAAAATATGTCAGATATTGTCCAAATTATGTTTTACTTCCCGTCTAGACATGTGAAATGCATGATCTGTGCAAACAAAAGTGAAAAAAAAAATTGGTCTTATTTTTTTTGTCGTACTTTTCAGATTTTCTTAGTTTTCACATAAGGTCGGGGTCAGGAAAAAAATTTTTTTTGACACATTTCAAAATATGTCAGATATTGTCAAATTATGTTTTACTTCCGTCTAGACATGTGAAATGCATGATCTGTGGCAAACAAAGTGAAAAAAAAATTGGTCTTATTTTTTGTCGTACTTTTCAGATTTTCTTAGTTTTCACATAAGGTCGGGGTCAGGAAAAAAAAAGACGGATTTTTGACACATTTCAAAATATGTCAGATATTGTCCAAATTATGTTTTACTTCACGTCTAGACATGTGAAATGCATGATCTGTGGCAAACAAAAGTGAAAAAAAAAATTGGTCTTATTTTTTGTCGGACTTTTTTCAGATTTTCTTAGTTTTCACATAAGGTCGGGGTCAGGAAAAAAGACGGATTTTGACAAATTTCAAAATATGTCAGATATTGTCCAAATTATGTTTTACTTCCGCGTCTAGACATGTGAAATGCATGATCTGTGGCAAACAAAAGTGAAAAAAAAAAATTGGTCTTATTTTTTTGCATTACTTTTCAGATTTTCTTAGTTTTCACATAAGGTCGGGGTCAGGAAAAAAAAGGCGGATTTTTGACACATTTCAAAATATGTCAGATATTGTCAAATTATGTTTTACTTCACGTCTAGACATGTGAAATGCATGATCTGTGGCAAACAAAAGTGAAAAAAAAAAATTGGTCTTATTTTTGTTTTTACTTTTCAGATTTTCTTAGTTTTCACATAAGGTCGGGGTCAGGAAAAAAAAGACAGATTTTTGAAAAAATTTCAAAATCTGTCAGATATTGTCCAAATTATTATTTTTTTTCCGTCTAGACATGTGAAATGCATGAACTATGGCAACAAAAATGAAAAAAAAAATTGGTCTGATTTTTTTTTTTTTACTTTTCAGATTTTTTATTTTTTCGGTCAGGAGGAAAAAAAAGAATTTTTTTTTTTTTACAAATTTCAAAATCTGTCAGATATTGTCCAAATTATTTTTTATTTCATGTCTAGATATGTGAAATGCATGAACTATGGCAAAAAAAAGTGAAAAAAAATTTGGTTTTTTTTTTACTTTTCAGATTTCCTTAGTTTTCATAAAGGTCGGGGTCAGGAAAAAAGACATTTTTGACAAATTTCAAAATATGTCAGATATTGTCAAATTATTTTTTTTTCGTCTAGACATGTGAAATGCATGATCTATGGCAAAAAAAATGAAAAAAATGTGGTCTGATTTTTTTCTTACTTTTCAGATTTTTTTAGTTTTCATAAAGGTCAGGAGGAAAAAAAGTTTTTTGACAAATTTCAAAATATGTCAGATATTGTCCAAATTATTTTTTTACTTCCGTCTAGACATTTGAAATGCATGATCTGTGGCAAACAAAAGTGAAAAAAAAATTGGTCTGTTTTTTTAGGGACTTTTCAGATTTTCTTAGTTTTTTCACATAAAGGTCGGGGTCAGGAAAAAAAAGACAGATTTTTGACAAATTTCAAAATATGTCAGATATTGTCCAAATTATGTTTTACTTCACGTCTAGACATGTGAAATGCATGATCTGTGGCAAAAAAAGTGAAAAAAAAATTGGTCTTATTTTTTGGTACTTTTCAGATTTTCTTAGTTTTTTCACATAAGGTCGGGGTCAGGAAAAAGACAGATTTTGACAAATTTCAAAATATGTCAGATATTGTCCAAATTATGTTTTACTTCCGTCTAGACATGTGAAATGCATGATCTGTGGCAAACAAAGTGAAAAACAAAATTGGTCTTATTTTTTTTTCGTACTTTTCAGATTTTCTTAGTTTTCACATAAGGTCGGGGTCAGGAAAAAAGAGCCGGATTTTTGACACATTTCAAAATATGTCGAATATTGTCCAAATTATGTTTTACTTCGCGTCTAGACATGTGAAATGCATGATCTGTGGCAAACAAAAGTGAAAAAAAAAAAATTGGTCTTATTTTTTGTCGTACTTTTTCAGATTTTCTTAGTTTTCACATAAGGTCGGGGTCAGGAAAAAAAGCGGATTTTGACACATTTCAAAATATGTCAGATATTGTCCAAATTATGTTTTACTTCACGTCTAGACATGTGAAATGCATGATCTGTGGCAAACAAAAGTGAAAAACAAAATTGGTCTTATTTTTTGTCATTACTTTTCAGATTTTCTTAGTTTTCACATAAGGTCGGGGTCAGGAAAAATGGACATTTTGACAAATTTCAAAAATATGTCAGATATTGTCAAATTATGTTTTACTTCACGTCTAGACATGTGAAATGCATGATCTGTGGCAAACAAAAGTGAAAAAAAAATTGGTCTTATTTTTTGTAGGACTTTTCAGATTTTCTTAGTTTTCACATAAGGTCGAGGGGTCAGGAAAAAAGACGGATTTTGACAAATTTCAAAATATGTCAGATATTGTCAAATTATGTTTTACTTCGTCTAGACATGTGAAATGCATGATCTATGGCAAACAAAAGTGAAAAACAAAATTGGTCTTATTTTTTTGTCGTACTTTTCAGATTTTCTTAGTTTTCACATAAGGTCGGGGTCAGGAAAAAAAAAGCGGTTTTGACACATTTCAAAATATGTCAGATATTGTCCAAATTATGTTTTACTTCGCGTCTAGACATGTGAAATGCATGATCTGTGGCAAACAAAAGTGAAAAAAAAATTGGTCTTATTTTTTGTCATTACTTTTCAGATTTTCTTAGTTTTCACATAAGGTCGGGGTCAGGGAAAAAAGACGGATTTTTGACACATTTCAAAATATGTCAGATATTGTCAAATTATGTTTTTTTCGCGTCTAGACATGTGAAATGCATGATCTGTGGCAAACAAAAGTGAAAAACAAAATTGGTCTTATTTTTGTGGTACTTTTCAGATTTTCTTAGTTTTCACATAAGGTCGGGGTCAGGAAAAAAAGACGGATTTTTGACAAATTTCAAAATATGTCAGATATTGTCCAAATTATTTTTTTACTTCCGTCTAGACATGTGAAATGCATGATCTGTGGCAAACAAAAGTGAAAATGAAAAAATTGGTCTTATTTTTTTGGACTTTTCAGATTTTCTTAGTTTTCACATAAGGTCGGGGTCAGGAAAAAAAAAGACAGATTTTGAAAAATTTCAAAATATGTCAATTATTGTCCAAATTATTATTTTTCACGTCTAGACATTTGAAATGCATGATCTATGGCAAAAAAAATGAAAAAAAAAATTGGTCTGATTTTTTTTTACTTTTCAGATTTTTCTTAGTTTTCAAAAGGTCAGGATCAGGAAAAAATTTTTTTTGACAAATTTCAAAATATGTCAGATATTGTCCAAATTATTTTTTATTTCATGTCTAGACATGTGAAATGCATGATCTATGGCAAAAAAAAGTGAAAAAAAAATTGGTCTTATTTTTTAGGTACTTTTCAGATTTTCTTAGTTTTCACATAAGGTCGGGGTCGGGAAAAAAGACAGATTTTTTTGACAAATTTCAAAATATGTCAGATATTTCCAAATTATGTTTTACTTCGCGTCTAGACATGTGAAATGCATGATCTGTGGCAAACAAAATTGAAAAACAAAATTGGTCTGATTTTTTTTTCTTACTTTTCAGATTTTTTTAGTTTTCACATAAAAGGTCAGGATCAGGAAAAAAGTTTTTTTTTTGACAAATTTCAAAATATGTCAGATATTGTCCAAATTATGTTTTACTTCACGTCTAGACATTTGAAATGCATGATCTATGGCAAAAAAAAAGTGAAAAAAAAAATTGTCTTATTTTTTGTCGGGACTTTTCAGATTTTCTTAGTTTTTCACATAAGGTCGGGGTCAGGAAAAAAAAGACAGATTTTGACAAATTTCAAAATATGTCAGATATTGTCCAAATTATTTTTACTTCGCGTCTAGACATGTGAAATGCATGATCTGTGGCAAAAAAAGTGAAAAAAAAAAATTGGTCTTATTTTTTTTCGGACTTTTCAGATTTTCTTAGTTTTCACATAAGGTCGGGGGTCAGGAAAAAAACAGATTTTGACACATTTCAAAATATGTCAGATATTGTCCAAATTATTTTTTACTTCGCGTCTAGACATGTGAAATGCATGATCTGTGGCAAACAAAGTGAAAAAAAAAATTGGTCTTATTTTTTTAGGTACTTTTCAGATTTTCTTAGTTTTCACATAAGGTCGGGGTCAGGAAAAAAAACGGATTTTTTGACACATTTCAAAATATGTCAGATATATTGTCAAATTATGTTTTACTTCCACGTCTAGACATGTGAAATGCATGATCTGTGGCAAACAAAAGTGAAAAAAAAAAATTGGTCTTATTTTTTTCTTACTTTTCAGATTTTCTTAGTTTTCACATAAGGTCAGGGTCAGGAAAAAAGACGGATTTTGACACATTTCAAAATATGTCAGATATTGTCCAAATTATGTTTTACTTCACGTCTAGACATGTGAAATGCATGATCTATGGCAAAAAAAGTGAAAAAAAAATTGTCTGATTTTTTTCGGACTTTTCAGATTTTCTTAGTTTTTCACATAAGGTCGAGGGTCAGGAAAAAAAGACAGATTTTGACACATTTCAAAATATGTCAGATATTGTCAAATTATGTTTTACTTCCGTCTAGACATGTGAAATGCATGATCTGTGGCAAACAAAAGTGAAAAAAAAGTGGTCTTATTTTTTTGTCGTACTTTTCAGATTTTCTTAGTTTTCACATAAGGTCGGGGTCAGGAAAAAAAAGGCGGATTTTGACACATTTCAAAATATGTCAGATATTGTCCCAAATTATGTTTTACTTCACGTCTAGACATGTGAAATGCATGATCTGTGGCAAACAAAAGTGAAAAACAAAATTGGTCTTATTTTTTGTGGTACTTTTCAGATTTTCTTAGTTTTCACATAAGGTCGGGGTCAGGAAAAAGACAGATTTTTTGAAAAATTTCAAAATCTGTCAATTATTAATCAAATTATTTTTTTTTCACGTCTACACATGTGAAATGCATTAACTATGGCAAAAAAATGAAAAAAAATTGGTCTGATTTTTTTTTTTTTTTCAGATTTTTTTATTTTTTTGCGGTCAGGATCGAAATTTTTTTTTTTACAAATTTCAAAATCTGTCAGATATTGTCCAAATTATTTTTTATTTCATGTCTAGATATGCGAAATGCATGAACTATGGCAAAAAAAGTGAAAAAAATTTGGTTTGATTTTTTCGTACTTTTCAGATTTTCTTAGTTTTCATTTAAGGTCCGGGGTCAGGAAAAAAAGACAGATTTTGAAAAATTTCAAAATCTGTCAATTATTAATCAAATTATTATTTTTTCACATCTACACATGTGAAATGCATTAACTATGGCAACA
The DNA here is from genome assembly GCF_017589495.1 of Alosa alosa. Taxonomy (NCBI): domain Eukaryota; kingdom Metazoa; phylum Chordata; class Actinopteri; order Clupeiformes; family Clupeidae; genus Alosa; species Alosa alosa. Next base: position 7,451 of record NW_025962845.1, read on the forward strand.
AAATGAAAAAAAATGTGGTCTGATTTTTTTCTTACTTTTCAGATTTTTTTAGTTTTGCGGTCAGGATGCGAGAAAGTTTTTTTTTACAAATTTCAAAATATGTCAGATATTGTCCAAATTATGTTTTACTTCCGCGTCTAGACATGTGAAATGCATGATCTGTGGCAAACAAAGTGAAAAACAAAATTGGTCTTATTTTTTGTCGTACTTTTCAGATTTTCTTAGTTTTCACATAAGGTCGGGGTCAGGAAAAAAAGCCAGATTTTGACACATTTCAAAATATGTCAGATATTGTCCAAATTATGTTTTACTTCCGCGTCTAGACATGTGAAATGCATGATCTGTGGCAAACAAAAGTGAAAAACAAAATTGGTCTTATTTTTTTGTCGTACTTTTTCAGATTTTCTTAGTTTTTCACATAAGGTCCGGGGTCAGGAAAAAGACGGATTTTGACACATTTCAAAATATGTCAGATATTTAATCAAATTATGTTTTTTTTCACGTCTAGACATGTGAAATGCATGATCTGTGGCAAACAAAAAGTGAAAAAAAAAATTGGTCTGATTTTTTTTTACTTTTTCAGATTTTTCTTGGTTTTTCACATAAAGGTCGGGGTCAGGAAAAAATTTTTTTTTGACACATTTCAAAATATGTCAGATATTGTCAAATTATGTTTTACTTCACGTCTAGACATGTGAAATGCATGATCATGGCAAACAAAAGTGAAAAAAAAATTGGTCTGATTTTTTTTCGGACTTTTCAGATTTTTCTTAGTTTTCACATAAGGTCGGGGTCAGGAAAAAAAGACGGATTTTGACAAATTTCAAAATATGTCAGATATTGTCAAATTATTTTTTTTACTTCCGTCTAGACATGTGAAATGCATGATCTATGGCAAAAAAAAGTGAAAAAAAATTGGTCTTATTTTTTCATTACTTTTCAGATTTTCTTAGTTTTCACATAAGGTCGGGGTCAGGAAAAAGACAGATTTTGACAAATTTCAAAATATGTCAGATATTGTCCAAATTATGTTTTTTACTTCCGTCTAGACATGTGAAATGCATGATCTGTGGCAAACAAAAGTGAAAAACAAATTGGTCTTATTTTTTTAGGTACTTTTTCAGATTTTCTTAGTTTTCACATAAGGTCGGGGTCAGGAAAAAAGGCAGATTTTTGACACATTTCAAAATATGTCGAAGATATTGTCAAATTATTTTTTACTTCACGTCTAGACATGTGAAATGCATGATCTGTGGCAAACAAAAGTGAAAAAAAAAATTGATCTATTTTTGTAAGTACTTTTTCAGATTTTCTTAGTTTTCACATAAGGTCGGGGTCAGGAAAAAAAAGCCGGATTTTGACACATTTCAAATATGTCGGAATGTTAATCCAAGTATGTTTACTTCACGTCTAGACATGAAATGCATGATCTGTGGCAAACAAAAAAGGCGAAAAACAAAGTGGTCTTATTTTTGTGTGCATTGCCTGAATTTTCTTAGTTTTCA
>NW_025962846.1:0-8924 GCF_017589495.1 Alosa alosa
TTCAAAATATGTCAGATATTGTCAAATTATGTTTTACTTCCGTCTAGACATGTGAAATGCATGATCTGTGGCAAACAAAAGTGAAAAAAAAATTGGTCTTATTTTTTTCATTACTTTTCAGATTTTCTTAGTTTTCACATAAGGTCGGGGTCAGGAAAAAAGACAGATTTTGACACATTTCAAAATATGTCAGATATTGTCAAATTATTTTTACTTCCGTCTAGACATGTGAAATGCATGATCTGTGGCAAACAAAGTGAAAAACAAAATTGGTCTTATTTTTTAGGTACTTTTCAGATTTTCTTAGTTTTCACATAAGGTCGGGGTCAGGGAAAAAAGACAGATTTTGACACATTTCAAAATATGTCAGATATTGTCAAATTATGTTTTACTTCCGTCTAGACATGTGAAATGCATGATCTGTGGCAAACAAAAGTGAAAAAAAAAATTGGTCTTATTTTTTTCGTACTTTTCAGATTTTCTTAGTTTTCACATAAGGTCGGGGTCAGGAAAAAAGACGGATTTTGACACATTTCAAAATATGTCAGATATTGTCAAATTATGTTTTACTTCCGTCTAGACATGTGAAATGCATGATCTGTGGCAAACAAAAGTGAAAAAAAAATTGGTCTTATTTTTGTCATTACTTTTCAGATTTTCTTAGTTTTCACATAAGGTCGGGGTCAGGAAAAAGGCAGATTTTTGACACATTTCAAAATATGTCAGATATTGTCAAATTATGTTTTACTTCACGTCTAGACATGTGAAATGCATGATCTGTGGCAAACAAAAGTGAAAAACAAAATTGGTCTTATTTTTTGTCGTACTTTTCAGATTTTCTTAGTTTTCACATAAGGTCGGGGTCAGGAAAAAGACAGATTTTGACACATTTCAAAATATGTCAGATATTGTCCAAATTATTTTTACTTCCGTCTAGACATGTGAAATGCATGATCTGTGGCAAACAAAAGTGAAAAAAAAAAAATTGGTCTTATTTTTTTGGTACTTTTCAGATTTTCTTAGTTTTCACATAAGGTCGGGGTCAGGAAAAAAAGACAGATTTTGACACATTTCAAAATATGTCAGATATTGTCAAATTATGTTTTACTTCCGTCTAGACATGTGAAATGCATGATCTGTGGCAAACAAAAAGTGAAAAACAAAATTGGTCTTATTTTTGTCATTACTTTTCAGATTTTCTTAGTTTTCACATAAGGTCGGGGTCAGGAAAAAAGGCAGATTTTGACACATTTCAAAATATGTCAGATATTGTCAAATTATGTTTTACTTCCGTCTAGACATGTGAAATGCATGATCTGTGGCAAACAAAGTGAAAAAAAAAATTGGTCTTATTTTTTTCATTACTTTTCAGATTTTCTTAGTTTTCACATAAGGTCGGGGTCAGGAAAAAAAGCAGATTTTGACACATTTCAAAATATGTCAGATATTGTCAAATTATGTTTTACTTCCGTCTAGACATGTGAAATGCATGATCTGTGGCAAACAAAAGTGAAAAACAAAATTGGTCTTATTTTTGTCATTACTTTTCAGATTTTCTTAGTTTTCACATAAGGTCGGGGTCAGGAAAAAGACAGATTTTGACAAATTTCAAAATATGTCAGATATTGTCAAATTATGTTTTTACTTCCGTCTAGACATGTGAAATGCATGATCTGTGGCAAACAAAAGTGAAAAAAAAAATTGGTCTTATTTTTGTCATTACTTTTCAGATTTTCTTAGTTTTCACATAAGGTCGGGGTCAGGAAAAAAGGCAGATTTTGACACATTTCAAAATATGTCAGATATTGTCAAATTATGTTTTACTTCCGTCTAGACATGTGAAATGCATGATCTGTGGCAAACAAAAGTGAAAAAAAAAATTGGTCTGATTTTTGTCATTACTTTTCAGATTTTCTTAGTTTTCACATAAGGTCGGGGTCAGGAAAAAAGACAGATTTTGACACATTTCAAAATATGTCAGATATTGTCAAATTATGTTTTACTTCCGTCTAGACATGTGAAATGCATGATCTGTGGCAAACAAAAGTGAAAAACAAAATTGGTCTTATTTTTTTGTACTTTTCAGATTTTCTTACTTTTTTCAGATTTTCTTAGTTTTCACATAAGGTCGGGGTCAGGAAAAAAAGGCGGATTTTGACACATTTCAAAATATGTCAGATATTGTCCAAATTATTATTTTTACTTCACGTCTAGACATGTGAAATGCATGATCTGTGGCAAACAAAAGTGAAAAAAAAATTGGTCTTATTTTTTGTCGTACTTTTCAGATTTTCTTAGTTTTCACATAAGGTCGGGGTCAGGAAAAAAGGCAGATTTTGACACATTTCAAAATATGTCAGATATTGTCAAATTATGTTTTACTTCCGTCTAGACATGTGAAATGCATGATCTGTGGCAAACAAAAGTGAAAAACAAAATTGGTCTTATTTTTTGTCGTACTTTTCAGATTTTCTTAGTTTTCACATAAGGTCGGGGTCAGGAAAAAGACAGATTTTGACACATTTCAAAATATGTCAGATATTGTCAAATTATGTTTTACTTCCGTCTAGACATGTGAAATGCATGATCTGTGGCAAACAAAAGTGAAAAACAAAATTGGTCTTATTTTTTTATTACTTTTCAGATTTTCTTAGTTTTCACATAAGGTCGGGGTCAGGAAAAAAGGCAGATTTTGACACATTTCAAAATATGTCAGATATTGTCCAAATTATTTTTTTACTTCCGTCTAGACATGTGAAATGCATGATCTATGGCAAACAAAAGTGAAAAAAAAAATTGGTCTTATTTTTTGGATTACTTTTCAGATTTTCTTAGTTTTCACATAAGGTCGGGGTCAGGAAAAAAAAGACAGATTTTGACAAATTTCAAAATATGTCAGATATTGTCCAAATTATGTTTTACTTCCGTCTAGACATGTGAAATGCATGATCTGTGGCAAAAAAAAGTGAAAAACAAAATTGGTCTTATTTTTTCATTACTTTTCAGATTTTCTTAGTTTTTTCACATAAGGTCGGGGTCAGGAAAAAGGCGGATTTTGACACATTTCAAAATATGTCAGATATTGTCAAATTATGTTTTACTTCCGTCTAGACATGTGAAATGCATGATCTGTGGCAAACAAAAGTGAAAAAAAAAAATTGGTCTTATTTTTTTGTCATTACTTTTCAGATTTTCTTAGTTTTCACATAAGGTCCGGGGTCAGGAAAAAAGACGGATTTTGACACATTTCAAAATATGTCAGATATTGTCAAATTATGTTTTACTTCCGTCTAGACATGTGAAATGCATGATCTGTGGCAAAAAAAGTGAAAAACAAAATTGGTCTTATTTTTGTCGTACTTTTCAGATTTTCTTAGTTTTCACATAAGGTCGGGGTCAGGAAAAAAAGACAGATTTTGACACATTTCAAATATGTCAGATATTGTCAAATTATGTTTTACTTCCGTCTAGACATGTGAAATGCATGATCTGTGGCAAACAAAAGTGAAAAAAAAAATTGGTCTTATTTTTTTGTCATTACTTTTCAGATTTTCTTAGTTTTCACATAAGGTCGGGGGTCAGGAAAAAGGCAGATTTTGACACATTTCAAAATATGTCAGATATTGTCCAAATTATGTTTTACTTCCGTCTAGACATGTGAAATGCATGATCTGTGGCAAACAAAAGTGAAAAAAAAAATTGGTCTTATTTTTGTCATTACTTTTCAGATTTTCTTAGTTTTCACATAAGGTCGGGGTCAGGAAAAAGACAGATTTTGACACATTTCAAAATATGTCAGATATTGTCAAATTATGTTTTACTTCCGTCTAGACATGTGAAATGCATGATCTGTGGCAAACAAAAGTGAAAAACAAAATTGGTCTTATTTTTTGTCATTACTTTTCAGATTTTCTTAGTTTTCACATAAGGTCGGGGTCAGGAAAAAAGGCAGATTTTGACACATTTCAAAATATGTCAGATATTGTCAAATTATGTTTTACTTCCGTCTAGACATGTGAAATGCATGATCTGTGGCAAACAAAAGTGAAAAAAAAATTGGTCTTATTTTTTGTCATTACTTTTCAGATTTTCTTAGTTTTCACATAAGGTCGGGGTCAGGAAAAAAAGACAGATTTTGACACATTTCAAAATATGTCAGATATTGTCAAATTATGTTTTACTTCCGTCTAGACATGTGAAATGCATGATCTGTGGCAAACAAAAGTGAAAAACAAAATTGGTCTTATTTTTTGTCATTACTTTTCAGATTTTCTTAGTTTTCACATAAGGTCGGGGTCAGGAAAAAAGGCGGATTTTGACACATTTCAAAATATGTCAGATATTGTCCAAATTATGTTTTACTTCCGTCTAGACATGTGAAATGCATGATCTGTGGCAAACAAAAGTGAAAAACAAAATTGGTCTTATTTTTGTCATTACTTTTCAGATTTTCTTAGTTTTCACATAAGGTCGGGGTCAGGAAAAAAGACAGATTTTGACACATTTCAAAATATGTCAGATATTGTCAAATTATGTTTTACTTTCTAGACATGTGAAATGCATGATCTTGGCAAAAAAAGTGAAAAACAAAATTGGTCTTATTTTTTGTCGGACTTTTCAGATTTTCTTAGTTTTCACATAAGGTTGTCCAGATTTTGACACATTTCAAAATATGTCAGATATTGTCAAATTATGTTTTACTTCCGTCTAGACATGTGAAATGCATGATCTGTGGCAAACAAAAGTGAAAAAAAAAATTGGTCTTATTTTTTGTCGTACTTTTCAGATTTTCTTAGTTTTCACATAAGGTCGGGGTCAGGAAAAAAAGCGGATTTTGACACATTTCAAAATATGTCAGATATTGTCAAATTATGTTTTACTTCACGTCTAGACATGTGAAATGCATGATCTGTGGCAAAAAAAGTGAAAAACAAAATTGGTCTTATTTTTTGGTACTTTTCAGATTTTCTTAGTTTTCACATAAGGTCGGGGTCAGGAAAAAGAGCAGATTTTGACACATTTCAAAATATGTCAGATATTGTCAAATTATGTTTTACTTCCGTCTAGACATGTGAAATGCATGATCTGTGGCAAACAAAAAGTGAAAAACAAAATTGGTCTTATTTTTTGTCATTACTTTTCAGATTTTCTTAGTTTTCACATAAGGTCGGGGTCAGGAAAAAAGACGGATTTTGACACATTTCAAAATATGTCAGATATTGTCAAATTATGTTTTACTTCCGTCTAGACATGTGAAATGCATGATCTGTGGCAAACAAAAGTGAAAAACAAAATTGGTCTTATTTTTTGTCATTACTTTTCAGATTTTCTTAGTTTTCACATAAGGTCGGGGTCAGGAAAAAAGCGGATTTTGACACATTTCAAAATATGTCAGATATTGTCAAATTATGTTTTACTTCCGTCTAGACATGTGAAATGCATGATCTGTGGCAAACAAAAGTGAAAAAAAAAATTGGTCTTATTTTTTGTCATTACTTTTCAGATTTTCTTAGTTTTCACATAAGGTCGGGGTCAGGAAAAAAAAGGCAGATTTTGACACATTTCAAAATATGTCAGATATTGTCCAAATTATGTTTTACTTCACGTCTAGACATGTGAAATGCATGATCTGTGGCAAACAAAAGTGAAAAACAAAATTGGTCTTATTTTTTGTCGTACTTTTCAGATTTTCTTAGTTTTCACATAAGGTCGGGGTCAGGGAAAAAAGCAGATTTTGACACATTTCAAAATATGTCAGATATTGTCAAATTATGTTTTACTTCCGTCTAGACATGTGAAATGCATGATCTGTGGCAAACAAAAGTGAAAAACAAAATTGGTCTTATTTTTGTCGTACTTTTCAGATTTTCTTAGTTTTCACATAAGGTCGGGGTCAGGGAAAAAGGCAGATTTTGACACATTTCAAAATATGTCAGATATTGTCCAAATTATGTTTTACTTCCGTCTAGACATGTGAAATGCATGATCTGTGGCAAACAAAAGTGAAAAACAAAATTGGTCTTATTTTTTGTCGTACTTTTCAGATTTTCTTAGTTTTCACATAAGGTCGGGGTCAGGAAAAAGACAGATTTTGACACATTTCAAAATATGTCAGATATTGTCAAATTATTTTTTTACTTCCGTCTAGACATGTGAAATGCATGATCTGTGGCAAAAAAAGTGAAAAACAAAATTGGTCTTATTTTTTCATGGTACTTTTCAGATTTTCTTAGTTTTCACATAAGGTCGGGGTCAGGAAAAAGGCAGATTTTGACACATTTCAAAATATGTCAGATATTGTCAAATTATGTTTTACTTCCGTCTAGACATGTGAAATGCATGATCTGTGGCAAACAAAAGTGAAAAAAAAAATTGGTCTTTTTTTTGTCGTACTTTTCAGATTTTCTTAGTTTTCACATAAGGTCGGGGTCAGGAAAAAAGACGGATTTTGACACATTTCAAAATATGTCAGATATTGTCAAATTATGTTTTACTTCCGTCTAGACATGTGAAATGCATGATCTGTGGCAAACAAAGTGAAAAACAAAATTGGTCTTATTTTTTGTCGTACTTTTCAGATTTTCTTAGTTTTCACATAAGGTCGGGGTCAGGAAAAAAGGCGGATTTTGACACATTTCAAAATATGTCAGATATTGTCCAAATTATGTTTTACTTCCGTCTAGACATGTGAAATGCATGATCTGTGGCAAACAAAAGTGAAAAACAAAATTGGTCTTATTTTTGTGCATTACTTTTCAGATTTTCTTAGTTTTCACATAAGGTCGGGGTCAGGAAAAAAGGCGGATTTTGACACATTGCAAAATATGTCAGATATTGTCCAAATTATGTTTTACTTCACGGCTAGACATGTGAAATGCATGATCTGTGGCAAACAAAAGTGAAAAACAAAATTGGTCTTATTTTTTGTCATTACTTTTCAGATTTTCTTAGTTTTCACATAAGGTCGGGGTCAGGGAAAAAAGACGGATTTTGACACATTTCAAAATATGTCAGATATTGTCCAAATTATGTTTTACTTCCGTCTAGACATGTGAAATGCATGATCTGTGGCAAACAAAAGTGAAAACAAAAATTGGTCTTATTTTTTTGTGTACTTTTCAGATTTTCTTAGTTTTCACATAAGGTCGGGGTCAGGAAAAAAGGCGGATTTTGACACATTTCAAAATATGTCAGATATTGTCAAATTATGTTTTTACTTCCGTCTAGACATGTGAAATGCATGATCTGTGGCAAAAAAAGTGAAAAACAAAATTGGTCTTATTTTTTTTCATTACTTTTCAGATTTTCTTAGTTTTCACATAAGGTCGGGGTCAGGAAAAAGGCAGATTTTGACACATTTCAAAATATGTCAGATATTGTCCAAATTATGTTTTACTTCACGTCTAGACATGTGAAATGCATGATCTGTGGCAAACAAAAGTGAAAAACAAAATTGGTCTTATTTTTTCATTACTTTTCAGATTTTCTTAGTTTTCACATAAGGTCGGGGTCAGGAAAAAGGCGGATTTTGACACATTTCAAAATATGTCAGATATTGTCCAAATTATGTTTTACTTCCGTCTAGACATGTGAAATGCATGATCTGTGGCAAACAAAAGTGAAAAACAAAATTGGTCTTATTTTTGTCGTACTTTTCAGATTTTCTTAGTTTTCACATAAGGTCGGGGTCAGGAAAAAGGCGGATTTTGACACATTTCAAAATATGTCAGATATTGTCAAATTATGTTTTACTTCCGTCTAGACATGTGAAATGCATGATCTGTGGCAAACAAAAGTGAAAAACAAAATTGGTCTTATTTTTTTCATTACTTTTCAGATTTTCTTAGTTTTCACATAAGGTCGGGGTCAGGAAAAAGGCGGATTTTGACACATTTCAAAATATGTCAGATATTGTCAAATTATGTTTTACTTCCGTCTAGACATGTGAAATGCATGATCTGTGGCAAACAAAAGTGAAAAACAAAAATTGGTCTTATTTTTGTCATTACTTTTCAGATTTTCTTAGTTTTCACATAAGGTCGGGGTCAGGAAAAAAAGCGGATTTTGACACATTTCAAAATATGTCAGATATTGTCAAATTATGTTTTACTTCCGTCTAGACATGTGAAATGCATGATCTGTGGCAAACAAAAGTGAAAAAAAAAATTGGTCTTATTTTTTTGTGGTACTTTTCAGATTTTCTTAGTTTTCACATAAGGTCGGGGTCAGGAAAAAGGCCAGATTTTGACACATTTCAAAATATGTCAGATATTGTCAAATTATGTTTTACTTCCGCGTCTAGACATGTGAAATGCATGATCTGTGGCAAACAAAAGTGAAAAACAAAATTGGTCTTATTTTTTCATTACTTTTCAGATTTTCTTAGTTTTTCACATAAGGTCGGGGTCAGGAAAAAAAGCGGATTTTGACACATTTCAAAATATGTCAGATATTGTCCAAATTATGTTTTACTTCACGTCTAGACATGTGAAATGCATGATCTGTGGCAAACAAAAAGTGAAAAACAAAATTGGTCTTATTTTTGTCATTACTTTTCAGATTTTCTTAGTTTTCACATAAGGTCGGGGTCAGGAAAAAGGCATTTTTGACACATTTCAAAATATGTCAGATATTGTCAAATTATGTTTTACTTCCGTCTAGACATGTGAAATGCATGATCTGTGGCAAACAAAAGTGAAAAACAAAATTGGTCTTATTTTTTGTCGTACTTTTCAGATTTTCTTAGTTTTCACATAAGGTCGGGGTCAGGAAAAAGACGGATTTTTGACACATTTCAAAATATGTCAGATATTGTCAAATTATGTTTTACTTCACGTCTAGACATGTGAAATGCATGATCTGTGGCAAACAAAAGTGAAAAACAAAATTGGTCTTATTTTTAGGTACTTTTCAGATTTTCTTAG
>NW_025962847.1:0-2500 GCF_017589495.1 Alosa alosa
CCCATCCGGGGGCCTCGTGCCCCGGTCCGCTGGTGACTCTAGATAACCTCGGGCGTCGCTGGCGCCCTCGGCGGCGGCGGCGTGTCTTTCGAATGTCTGCCCTATCAGCTTTGATGGTACTTTGGGCCTACCATGGTGACCCACGGGTAGCGGGGAATCAGGAGTTGATTCGGAGGAGCCTGGCGGCTACCACATCAAGGAAGGCAGCAAGCGGCGCAAATTACCCATTACCCGACCGCGGTGAGGTAGTGACGAAAAATAACAATACAGGTCTCTTTCGAGGCCCTGTAATTGGAATGGCGTATCCCCTAAACCCATGGGCGAGGACCCATTGGAGGGCAAGTCTGGTGCCAGCAGCGGCGGTAATTCCAGCTCAATAGCGTATAAAGTTGCTGCAGTTAAAAAGCTCGTAGTTGGATTTGAGGGTGGGCTGGCGGTCCGCCAGGCGTGCCCGTCTGTCCGTACCCCTGCCTCCCAGCTCCCCGGATGCCCTTAGCTGGGTGTCCAGCGGGCCCGGGCGTTACTGAAAAAAAAAATTAGAGTGTTCAAAGCAGGCGCATGCCTCCCTGAATACGCAGCTAGGAATAATGGAATAGGACTCGGTTCTATTTTGTGGGTTTCCGGAACCAGGGCCATGATTAAGAGGGACGGCCGGGGGCATTCGTATTGCGCCGCTAGAGGTGAAATTCTTGGACGGCGCAAGGCGGATGGCAGCATTTGCCAGAATGTTTCATTAATCAAAGCGAAAGTCGGAGGTTCGAAGGCGATCAGATACCGTCGTAGTTCGACCGTAAGCGATGCCGACCAGCGATCCGGCGTTATTCCCATGACCGCCCGGGCAGCGTCGCGAGGAAACCTGAGTCTTTGGGTTCGGGGGGAGTATGGTTGCAAAGCTGAAACTTAAAGGGTGGCGGAAGGGCACCACCAGGAGTGGAGCCTGCGGCTTAATTTGACTCAACACGGGAAACCTCACCCGGCCCGGACACGGAAAGGATTGACAGATTGATAGCTCTTTCTCGATTCTGTGGGTGGTGGTGCATGGCCGTTCTTAGTTGGTGGAGCGATTTGTCTGGTTAATTCCGATAGCGAGCGAGACTCCTCCATGCTAAATAGATTCTGGCGGCCCCTGGCGGTCGGCGTTTCAACTTCTTAGAGGGACAAGTGGCGTTTAGCCCGCGAGATGGAACAATAACAGGTCTGTGATGCCCTTAGATGTCGGGGCTGCAGCATACAATGGGTGGATCAGCGTGTGTCTACTCTCGCCCGACGAAGCGGGTGCTCGCTGAACCCCCTTCGTGGTGGGACTGGGGATTGAAACTATTTCCCATCGCGAGGAATTCCCAGTAAGCCGGGTCATAAGCTTCGCGTTGATTAAGTCCCTGCCCTTTGTACACACCGCCCGTCGCTACTACCGATTGGATGGTTTAGTGAGGTCCTTGGATCGGCCCGCCCGTACTCCTCTCGGAGGCCCTGGCGGGCGCCGAGAAAACGATCAAACTTGACTATCTAGAGGAAGTAAAAGTCGTAACAAAGGTTTCGTAGGTGAACCTGCGGAAGGATCGTGCTTGATGCAGCGCCACGGTGGGGAGGCCCGCCTCGGGCTGCCGAGCCCGTCTCACGGGCCGAGGCGGCGGGGGTTGGGGGGGAGGTAGGGCGGGCCCGCCCTCGGTCTCTCGATCCCTCCCTCTTTTTTTTTTTTTCCGCTCGGCCCGGTGCAACTACCAGGAAACTCTGAAAAGCCCCCCTCGTGTGGGGGCTGACCAGTACCAACTCCGCCCGAGTGAGGGCCCTCCAGGGGACCTCAAGCACCCGGCGAGGCGATAAAGTTCCCCGGCCTGGCGGCGCTCGATCAAAAGACACCCTCACCTTTTTGTCCGGGATCTCGGGGGCCAAACAAACCAAACAAAAGAGTACAACTCTTGGCGGTGGATCACTTTCGGCTCGTCGCGTCGATGAAAAGCGCCCAGCTAGCTGCGAAAATAATGTGGTGCAGGACACATTGATCATCGACGCCGAGCGCACATCGCGGCCCGGGTCCATCCGGGGCTCACGCTAATCTGAGGGTCGCTTTCCCATCAATCGACCCCGCTTCGCCCGGGGCTCAGCGGCTGGCGTCGCAGGCTCTACGCCGTCCCCTAAGCGCGAACCAGTGCGCCTCAGCGCCACCGGCGGCAGTGGGCGTCTAACCTCCCCGCTTCGGTCCGGGCGCCCTAGCCCGTGTCGTGCGGTAGCGGCTGCCGGTGGTCAAACACTGAGCTGCCAGCTTCGTGGCCGGGCGCCGGCTGGGGAGAAGGCTCTGCAGCTGCTGAGGCCAGCGCAGGACTTCGCCCGGAACTCGCGACCAGGCAAGGGGAGTCTCTCCCCCCGCCCGCTTTGCATCTCTGCCTCGACCTCAGATCAGGCAGAGACAACCCGCTGAATTTAAGCATATTACTAAAGCGGGAGGAAAAAAAAACTAACCAGGATTCCCCAGTAGCTGCGGCGAAGGGGAAGAGCCCAG
>NW_025962848.1:0-8912 GCF_017589495.1 Alosa alosa
AAATGCATGATCTGTGGCAAACAAAAGTGAAAAACAAAATTGGTCTTATTTTTGTCATTACTTTTCAGATTTTCTTAGTTTTCACATAAGGTCGGGGTCAGGAAAAATGGCGGATTTTGACACATTTCAAAATATGTCAGATATTGTCAAATTATGTTTTACTTCACGTCTAGACATGTGAAATGCATGATCTGTGGCAAACAAAAGTGAAAAACAAAATTGGTCTTATTTTTGTCATTACTTTTCAGATTTTCTTAGTTTTCACATAAAGGTCGGGGTCAGGAAAAATGGCGGATTTTGACACATTTCAAAATATGTCAGATATTGTCAAATTATGTTTTACTTCACGTCTAGACATGTGAAATGCATGATCTGTGGCAAACAAAAGTGAAAAACAAAATTGGTCTTATTTTTTGTCATTACTTTTCAGATTTTCTTAGTTTTCACATAAGGTCGGGGTCAGGAAAAAGGCGGATTTTGACACATTTCAAAATATGTCAGATATTGTCAAATTATGTTTTACTTCACGTCTAGACATGTGAAATGCATGATCTGTGGCGAAAAAAAGTGAAAAAAAAATTGGTCTTATTTTTGTCGTACTTTTCAGATTTTCTTAGTTTTCACATCAGGTCCGGGGTCAGGAAAAAAGACAGATTTTTGAGAAATTTCAAAATCTGTCAATTATTGTCCAAATTATTATTTTTTCACGTCTACACATGTGAAATGCATTAACTATGGCAACAAAAATGAAAAAAAACTTGGTCTGATTTTTTTTTTACTTTTCAGATTTTTTTTATTTTTTGCGGTCAGGATGCGAGAATTTTTTTTTTTACAAATTTCAAAATCTGTCAGATATTTTCCAAATTATTTTTTATTTCATGTCTAGATATGCGAAATGCATGAACTATGGCAAAAAAAGTGAAAAAAAATTTGGTTTTTTTTTCATTACTTTTCAGATTTCCTTAGTTTTCATTTAAAGGTCGGGGTCAGGAAAAAAGACAGATTTTTGAAAATTTCAAAATCTGTCAATTATTAATCAAATTATTATTTTTTCACATCTACACATGTGAAATGCATTAACTATGGCAACAAAAAAAAAAAAAAATGTGGTCTGATTTTTTTTTTCTTACTTTTCAGATTTTTTAGTTTTTGCGGTCAGGATGCGAAAAATTTTTTTTTTACAAATTTCAAAATCTGTCAGATATTGTCCAAATTATTTTTATTTCATGTCTAGATATGTGAAATGCATGAACTATGGCAAAAAAAGTGAAAAAAAAAATTGGTTTGATTTTTTCATTACTTTTCAGATTTTCTTAGTTTTCACATAAGGTCGGGGTCAGGAAAAATGGCCGGATTTTGACACATTTCAAAATATGTCAGATATTGTCAAATTATGTTTTACTTCACGTCTAGACATGTGAAATGCATGATCTGTGGCAAACAAAAGTGAAAAAAAAAATTGGTCTTATTTTTTGTCATTACTTTTCAGATTTTCTTAGTTTTCACATAAGGTCGGGGTCAGGAAAAATGGCCGGATTTTGACACATTTCAAAATATGTCAGATATTGTCAAATTATGTTTTACTTCCGTCTAGACATGTGAAATGCATGATCTGTGGCAAACAAAAGTGAAAAACAAAATTGGTCTTATTTTTTGTCATTACTTTTCAGATTTTCTTAGTTTTCACATAAGGTCGGGGTCAGGAAAAATGGCGGATTTTTTGACACATTTCAAAATATGTCAGATATTGTCAAATTATGTTTTACTTCCGTCTAGACATGTGAAATGCATGATCTGTGGCAAACAAAAGTGAAAAAAAAAAAATTGGTCTTATTTTTTTGTCATTACTTTTCAGATTTTCTTAGTTTTCACATAAGGTCGGGGTCAGGAAAAATGGCCGGATTTTGACACATTTCAAAATATGTCAGATATTGTCAAATTATGTTTTACTTCCGTCTAGACATGTGAAATGCATGATCTGTGGCAAACAAAAGTGAAAAACAAAATTGGTCTTATTTTTGTCATTACTTTTCAGATTTTCTTAGTTTTCACATAAGGTCCGGGGTCAGGAAAAAAGACGGATTTTGACACATTTCAAAATATGTCAGATATTGTCCAAATTATGTTTTAATTCACGTCTAGACATGTGAAATGCATGATCTGTGGCGAAAAAAAGTGAAAAAAAAATTGGTCTTATTTTTGTCGTACTTTTCAGATTTTCTTAGTTTTCACATCAGGTCCGGGGTCAGGAAAAAAGACAGATTTTTGAGAAATTTCAAAATCTGTCAATTATTGTCCAAATTATTATTTTTTCACGTCTACACATGTGAAATGCATTAACTATGGCAACAAAAATGAAAAAAAACTTGGTCTGATTTTTTTTTTACTTTTCAGATTTTTTTATTTTTTGCGGTCAGGATGCGAGAATTTTTTTTTTTACAAATTTCAAAATCTGTCAGATATTTTCCAAATTATTTTTTATTTCATGTCTAGATATGCGAAATGCATGAACTATGGCAAAAAAAGTGAAAAAAATTTGGTTTGATTTTTTCGTACTTTTCAGATTTCCTTAGTTTTCATTTAAAGTCCGGGGTCAGGAAAAAAGACAGATTTTTGAAAAATTTCAAAATCTGTCAATTATTGTCAAATTATGTTTTTTTTCACATCTACACATGTGAAATGCATTAACTATGGCAACAAAAATAAAAAAAAAAATGTGGTCTGATTTTTTTCTTACTTTTCAGATTTTTTTAGTTTTTGCGGTCAGGATGCGAGAAAGTTTTTTTTTTACAAATTTCAAAATCTGTCAGATATTGTCCAAATTATTTTTTATTTCATGTCTAGATATCACGAAATGCATGAACTATGGCAAAAAAGTGAAAAAAAAAATTGGTTTGATTTTTTCATTACTTTTCAGATTTTCTTAGTTTTCACATAAGGTCGGGGTCAGGAAAAATGACAGATTTTGACACATTTCAAAATATGTCAGATATTGTCAAATTATGTTTTACTTCACGTCTAGACATGTGAAATGCATGATCTGTGGCAAACAAAAGTGAAAAAAAAATTGGTCTTATTTTTTGTCTTACTTTTCAGATTTTCTTAGTTTTTTCACATAAGGTCGGGGTCAGGAAAAATTTTTTTGACACATTTCAAAATATGTCAGATATTGTCAAATTATGTTTTACTTCCGTCTAGACATGTGAAATGCATGATCTGTGGCAAACAAAAGTGAAAAAAAAATTGGTCTTATTTTTTTCATTACTTTTCAGATTTTCTTAGTTTTCACATAAGGTCGGGGTCAGGAAAAAAGACGGATTTTGACACATTTCAAAATATGTCAGATATTGTCAAATTATGTTTTACTTCCGTCTAGACATGTGAAATGCATGATCTGTGGCAAACAAAAGTGAAAAACAAAATTGGTCTTATTTTTGTCATTACTTTTCAGATTTTCTTAGTTTTCACATAAGGTCGGGGTCAGGAAAAATGGCGGATTTTGACACATTTCAAAATATGTCAGATATTGTCAAATTATGTTTTACTTCACGTCTAGACATGTGAAATGCATGATCTG
Organism: Alosa alosa; assembly: GCF_017589495.1. Lineage (NCBI taxonomy): Eukaryota > Metazoa > Chordata > Actinopteri > Clupeiformes > Clupeidae > Alosa > Alosa alosa. Next base: position 3,578 of record NW_025962848.1, read on the forward strand.
TGGCAAACAAAAGTGAAAAACAAAATTGGTCTTATTTTTTTTGTCATTACTTTTCAGATTTTCTTAGTTTTCACATAAGGTCGGGGTCAGGAAAAAGGCGGATTTTGACACATTTCAAAATATGTCAGATATTGTCAAATTATGTTTTACTTCCGTCTAGACATGTGAAATGCATGATCTGTGGCAAACAAAAGTGAAAAACAAAATTGGTCTTATTTTTGTCGTACTTTTCAGATTTTCTTAGTTTTCACATAAGGTCGGGGTCAGGAAAAAGGCGGATTTTGACACATTTCAAAATATGTCAGATATTGTCAAATTATGTTTTACTTCCGTCTAGACATGTGAAATGCATGATCTGTGGCAAAAAAAGTGAAAAAAAAATTGGTCTTATTTTTTTGCATTACTTTTCAGATTTTCTTAGTTTTCACATAAGGTCGGGGTCAGGAAAAAAGACAGATTTTTGAAAAATTTCAAAATCTGTCAATTATTAATCAAATTATTATTTTTTTTCACGTCTACACATGTGAAATGCATTAACTATGGCAACAAAAAAAAAAAAAAAATTGGTCTGATTTTTTTTTTTTTACTTTTCAGATTTTTTTTTTTTTTTTGCGGTCAGGATCGAGAATTTTTTTTTTTACAAATTTCAAAATCTGTCAGATATTTTCCAAATTATTTTTTATTTCATGTCTAGATATGCGAAATGCATGAACTATGGCAAAAAAAAAAAAAAAAAAATTTGGTTTGATTTTTCATTACTTTTCAGATTTCCTTAGTTTTCATTTAAAGTCGGGGTCAGGAAAAAAAGACAGATTTTTGAAAAATTTCAAAATCTGTCAATTATTAATCAAATTATTATTTTTTTCACATCTACACATGTGAAATGCATTAACTATGGCAACAAAAATGAAAAAAAAAAAAATGTGGTCTGATTTTTTTTTCTTACTTTTCAGATTTTTTTAGTTTTTGCGGTCAGGATCACGAGAATTTTTTTTTTACAAATTTCAAAATCTGTCAGATATTGTCCAAATTATTTTTTATTTCATGTCTAGATATGTGAAATGCATGAACTATGGCAAAAAAGTGAAAAAAAAATTGGTTTTTTTTTTTTACTTTTCAGATTTTCTTAGTTTTCACATAAGGTCGGGGTCAGGAAAAATGGCGGATTTTGACACATTTCAAAATATGTCAGATATTGTCAAATTATGTTTTACTTCACGTCTAGACATGTGAAATGCATGATCTGTGGCAAACAAAAGTGAAAAACAAAATTGGTCTTATTTTTGTCATTACTTTTCAGATTTTCTTAGTTTTCACATAAGGTCGGGGTCAGGAAAAATGGCGGATTTTGACACATTTCAAAATATGTCAGATATTGTCAAATTATGTTTTACTTCACGTCTAGACATGTGAAATGCATGATCTGTGGCAAACAAAAGTGAAAAACAAAATTGGTCTTATTTTTTGTTACTTTTCAGATTTTCTTAGTTTTCACATAAGGTCGGGGTCAGGAAAAATGGCCGGATTTTGACACATTTCAAAATATGTCAGATATTGTCAAATTATGTTTTACTTCACGTCTAGACATGTGAAATGCATGATCTGTGGCAAACAAAAGTGAAAAACAAAATTGGTCTTATTTTTTTGTCATTACTTTTCAGATTTTCTTAGTTTTCACATAAGGTCGGGGTCAGGGAAAAATGGCCAGTTTTGACACATTTCAAAATATGTCAGATATTGTCAAATTATGTTTTACTTCACGTCTAGACATGTGAAATGCATGATCTGTGGCAAACAAAAGTGAAAAACAAAATTGGTCTTATTTTTGTCATTACTTTTCAGATTTTCTTAGTTTTCACATAAGGTCGGGGTCAGGAAAAAGGCGGATTTTGACACATTTCAAAATATGTCAGATATTGTCAAATTATGTTTTAATTCCGTCTAGACATGTGAAATGCATGATCTGTGGCAAAAAAAGTGAAAAAAAAAATTGGTCTTATTTTTTTGTCATTACTTTTCAGATTTTCTTAGTTTTCACATCAGGTCGGGGTCAGGAAAAAAGACAGATTTTTGAAAAATTTCAAAATCTGTCAATTATTAATCAAATTATTATTTTTTTTCACGTCTACACATGTGAAATGCATTAACTATGGCAACAAAAATGAAAAAAAAACTTGGTCTGATTTTTTTTTACTTTTCAGATTTTTTTATTTTTTTGCGGTCAGGATCACGAGAATTTTCTTTTTTTACAAATTTCAAAATCTGTCAGATATTTTCCAAATTATTTTTTATTTCATGTCTAGATATGCGAAATGCATGAACTATGGCAAAAAAAAAAAAAAAAAATTTGGTTTGATTTTTCATTACTTTTCAGATTTCCTTAGTTTTCATTTAAAGTCGGGGTCAGAAAAAAAGACAGATTTTTGAAAAATTTCAAAATCTGTCAATTATTAATCAAATTATTATTTTTTCACATCTACACATGTGAAATGCATTAACTATGGCAACAAAATGAAAAAAAAAATGTGGTCTGATTTTTTCTTACTTTTCAGATTTTCTTAGTTTTTTTTAGTTTTGCGGTCAGGATCGAGAAAGTTTTTTTTTTTTACAAATTTCAAAATATGTCAGATATTGTCCAAATTATTTTTATTTCATGTCTAGACATGTGAAATGCATGAACTATGGCAAAAAAAGTGAAAAAAAAAATTGGTTTGATTTTTTCATTACTTTTCAGATTTTCTTAGTTTTCACATAAGGTCGGGGTCAGGAAAAATGGCCGGATTTTGACACATTTCAAAATATGTCAGATATTGTCAAATTATGTTTTACTTCCGTCTAGACATGTGAAATGCATGATCTGTGGCAAACAAAAGTGAAAAACAAAATTGGTCTTATTTTTTGTCGTACTTTTCAGATTTTCTTAGTTTTCACATAAGGTCGGGGTCAGGAAAAATGGCGGATTTTGACACATTTCAAAATATGTCAGATATTGTCAAATTATGTTTTACTTCCGTCTAGACATGTGAAATGCATGATCTGTGGCAAACAAAAGTGAAAAAAAAATTGGTCTTATTTTTGTCATTACTTTTCAGATTTTCTTAGTTTTCACATAAGGTCGGGGTCAGGAAAAATGGCGGATTTTGACACATTTCAAAATATGTCAGATATTTGTCAAATTATGTTTTACTTCCGTCTAGACATGTGAAATGCATGATCTGTGGCAAACAAAAGTGAAAAACAAAATTGGTCTTATTTTTTTGTCGTACTTTTCAGATTTTCTTAGTTTTCACATAAGGTCGGGGTCAGGAAAAATGGCCGGATTTTGACACATTTCAAAATATGTCAGATATTGTCAAATTATGTTTTACTTCACGTCTAGACATGTGAAATGCATGATCTGTGGCAAACAAAAGTGAAAAACAAAATTGGTCTTATTTTTTGTCATTACTTTTCAGATTTTCTTAGTTTTCACATAAGGTCGGGGTCAGGAAAAATTTTTTTTTGACACATTTCAAAATATGTCAGATATTGTCAAATTATGTTTTAATTCCGTCTAGACATGTGAAATGCATGATCTGTGGCAAAAAAAAGTGAAAAAAAAATTGGTCTTATTTTTTGTCATTACTTTTCAGATTTTCTTAGTTTTCACATCAGGTCGGGGTCAGGAAAAAGACAGATTTTTGAAAAATTTCAAAATCTGTCAATTATTAATCAAAATTATTATTTTTTCCGTCTACACATGTGAAATGCATTAACTATGGCAACAAAAATGAAAAAAAAACTTGGTCTGATTTTTTTTTTTTTACTTTTCAGATTTTTTTTTTTTTTGCGGTCAGGATCACGAGAATTTTTTTTTTACAAATTTCAAAATCTGTCAGATATTTTCCAAATTATTTTTTATTTCATGTCTAGATATGCGAAATGCATGAACTATGGCAAAAAAAGTGAAAAAAATTTGGTTTGATTTTTTCGTACTTTTCAGATTTCCTTAGTTTTCATTTAAAGTCCGGGGTCAGGAAAAAAGACAGATTTTTGAAAAATTTCAAAATCTGTCAATTATTGTCAAATTATTTTTTTTTCACATCTACACATGTGAAATGCATTAACTATGGCAACAAAAATGAAAAAAAAATGTGGTCTGATTTTTTTCTTACTTTTCAGATTTTTTTAGTTTTTTTGCGGTCAGGATCACGAAAAAAGTTTTTTTTACAAATTTCAAAATCTGTCAGATATTGTCCAAATTATTTTTATTTCATGTCTAGATATGTGAAATGCATGAACTATGGCAAAAAAAAGTGAAAAAAAAATTGGTTTTATTTTTTCATTACTTTTCAGATTTTCTTAGTTTTCACATAAGGTCGGGGTCAGGAAAAATGGCCGGTTTTGACACATTTCAAAATATGTCAGATATTGTCAAATTATGTTTTACTTCCGTCTAGACATGTGAAATGCATGATCTGTGGCAAACAAAAGTGAAAAACAAAATTGGTCTTATTTTTGTCATTACTTTTCAGATTTTCTTAGTTTTCACATAAGGTCGGGGTCAGGAAAAATGGCGGATTTTGACACATTTCAAAATATGTCAGATATTGTCAAATTATGTTTTACTTCCGTCTAGACATGTGAAATGCATGATCTGTGGCAAACAAAAGTGAAAAACAAAATTGGTCTTATTTTTTGTCATTACTTTTCAGATTTTCTTAGTTTTCACATAAGGTCGGGGTCAGGAAAAAAGACGGATTTTTTGACACATTTCAAAATATGTCAGATATTGTCAAATTATGTTTTACTTCACGTCTAGACATGTGAAATGCATGATCTGTGGCAAACAAAAGTGAAAAACAAAATTGGTCTTATTTTTTGTCATTACTTTTCAGATTTTCTTAGTTTTCACATAAGGTCGGGGTCAGGGAAAAAGGCGGATTTTTGACACATTTCAAAATATGTCAGATATTGTCAAATTATGTTTTACTTCCGTCTAGACATGTGAAATGCATGATCTGTGGCAAACAAAAGTGAAAAACAAAATTGGTCTTATTTTTTGTCATTACTTTTCAGATTTTCTTAGTTTTCACATAAGGTCGGGGTCAGGAAAAAAGACAGATTTTGACAAATTTCAAAATATGTCAGATATTGTCAAATTATGTTTTTTTTCCGTCTAGACATGTGAAATGCATGATCTATGGCAAACAAAAGTGAAAAAAAAATTGGTCTGATTTTTTTTCATTACTTTTTCAGATTTTCTTAGTTTTCACATAAGGTCGGGGTCAGGAAAAAAGACAGATTTTTGACAAATTTCAAAATATGTCAGATATTGTCAAATTATTTTTTTTTC
>NW_025962849.1:0-8906 GCF_017589495.1 Alosa alosa
TACCAGTAAGTTACCAGTAAGTATACTTCCACAACTTATTTATTGAAGACCGACAGAGATAGAGACATACAATACATTTGATTCAACAGATACAACTTCCTTACATAAATCAGTATAATATGAAAATATATACATATATAAAATGTATTATTATTTATGAAAAGCTAGGAATACAGTCAACTTCAACATCACTCAAAAATCAATGTGTTCTAAACATTTGAAAGTGGATTACATAGAACAAGTCTGTGGAGAATAAACACATACACACATATACACACAACCCCCACCATCCCCCATATGTACTTATCATTTGGTCGCGTCCCCTGATCCTGCAGAGACCTGGTTCTCCAGTAGCAAAGGATATTGGGGAGGAAGTGAACCCATGTAAATGATCAATCCCAGAAACCTGTGAAACTCTTCATCCCATGCCCTGCTGTTTGCATGGCGACCTACTAAGCACGAAGCTCCACCCCTTCCAGTTGGTAAAACCACAAATGTCTGGGACAATAACATGAGTTAAAAAACATAACAACATCACTCTACAAATTTTCAAGATAATACCATCATAGCAACTCTGGACGCAGAAAAGCTTTTGATAGGGTGAACTGGAATTCCTGTTTCCACATTAGGAGGGTTTGGCTCGGGAGTCGCTCATTAACTGGATTAAACTTCTATATACCTCTCCTTCAGCCACAGTAATCACCAATGGACTAACATCACAAAGCCACTTTCACCGGGGAACTAGACAGAAGTGCCCTCCCCCTCTGTTACAATCTTCCATTGAACCCCTAGCAGCTGCCATCCGTCAGAACCCCCTCATCAAAGGTGTCGGAGCTCCGCTATATGCATCACAAAATCAGCCTTTATGCTGGTGACATTCTTCTCTTTCTTCAAGACCCCACAACATCAGTAGAAGAAACCATCAAACTCATTGACACATTCTCTAAAATTTCTGAATACTCAATCAATTGGAATAAATCTGCAGTTCTCCCATTACATCCCAACAGCTGGGATGTGACAATAACTCTTCACCTATCCCACTCTGCACTAACTATATCACTTACTTAGGGGATGAGTCTGTCAGACTTATTTAGCCTAAATTATTCCCCTCTACTCACTTCAATAGATGATGACCTTCAACGCTGGAAGAACCTCCATTATCCATCATGGGCAGAATCTCAGTAATCAAAATGACAATACTGCCCAAAATAAACTATCTATTCTCTATGATTCCAACCCGGCCACCCTCTGGTTTAAGTCTCGATTCATTAATCACTAAATTCTACTGGAAGATAAGACCCCAAGGATCGGCTAGCCACTCTCCAAAGCCCAAAACAATGGGGAGGACTAGAGGCCCCACACTTCAGCGCTATGCCCTGGCCAACCAGCTCCACTTCATCCACAAATGGCTACACCCACCCCTCAGACAACACCTGGTTAGACCTAGAACAAACAATCTGTAAAGAAATTAAAATCTCAGATCTCCCTTTCTGCAGTCAGTGGTCCAAAAACATCCATCCTTCAAAGCCCAACAATTTCAGCTACTCTGACAGCCTGGTGGAGATTCTACCACATCACTGATTCACCTATAGCACCATCAATTAGCACCCGATTTGGAATAACCCAGATTTCACCGTCAATAAAAACACTTAACTTTCACACATGGATGGAAAAGGGCATCACTCACCTTCAACACATTCTTCAAGACAATAATCTGGCCTCATTTTCCTGTTTGGTCCAGAAGCGGCATCGAGTAAACACTTCTTACAATACCTGCAAATTAAATCATCTATCCTGAAAAATTAACATCAGACAGCTAACATGACATTCCCCCACCAATCCACCAGAGGCATAATATTCCCTCTCCCCAAAAAATACTCTCCCAAATTTACAAAATTATATCTTGTTCAGAAAAACAATTGGCCTGCCATATCACAAATGGGAATCAGACTTATCAATTACTCGGTGCCGACTTCTGGACCAAAATGTGCAAAAACATCTACCTCATGACAAAGAATAGTAATCTACAACTAATACAATACAAGGTTCTTCACAGATTCCACTTCACTGCACATAAATTGGCAAAAATGGGGTTTGGCTCGGATCTTTTCACTCACTGCACACAAAATAGCAGATACAGCCATTTCATGCTTGGGTTTTGGCGTTACTCCAATCAAGCCACTTCTGTTGAGTGTCTGAAATCTCTCTTCCATCTTTGGCTGTCACATCCCAGCATCCCCTTCCTTATGCATGCGGTGATACATCCACAGTCAATTTAAGCAACTCGGCAATAAAACACTACTGGTAAGCTGACTATCGCCAAGAAAACAATCCTCATGAACTGGAAATCTAAGAAAAAGCTCACATCACTCATTGGAAAAACTTGTTAACAGACTATATATCATTAGAAAACCTATCAACTACAAACTTAATCAATACTCAGGATACAACCTCTCCTTGGTACCCTTTATCACCTACTTACAGTCTGACCCTCTTTGCCTGAGTTCCATCTCCACCACGATCATAACACACTTCATCAACAAATACACATATCATCGAACACTAGGCAGGGAGGGTGGCTGGAACTATTATTGTTATTATTATTATTATTATTATTATTATTAGTAGTAGTAGTAGTAGTAATATAAATAGCATCCTTCTTTCCCTCCCCTTTTATTTACATTCTCTGATAACTTTACTAATTTCACTCTTTCTCTCTGCCTCTCCCATCGTTATTCTGCGGTGCCCCATTGGATGGCTTGCAGGAATTTCGGTCCTAATGATTAAGCTGTGTGGTTTTGGCATTGGTTGGGTCCTGTGGGTTATCTATTGGCCCTGGGCCCCGGTGTACACCCTCCTCATGCAGCTCATGCACGCCTTGTCCTGGAAGCACACAGCAGCTACTCTCTTTTAATCGCACTACATGTTGGGTGACATACATAAACAAAAACTACAAAACAGGCTAGGGTAAGAAGAGTGGAGTGCAGGTAGATGCCTCATCAGGTGTCTATCTGCATGCCTCACTATTTTTAATGCACACATTGTTGAGGCATACATCTTACACAGGGTAAGTGTGGTGTGCATGGGGAAATCTGACAGATATTCACCATGCATGCCCACTTCTTTAATGCTACATTCTAGATAGACCCCTCAACCTAGCCATTCACATACTGTACATATTTGTCAAAGTGAAGCGTGTTGAATTTAGAGTCTGAAGGTGTGGTTGGTGCGTGGTAGTGGGGGATGTGTGCATATGCTGGGGCCTGAGGCGTCTGGGTGTACGCGGGTCCTCCTCTGTCGCTTCGATGCGCGAGTATAACTGCAGGGCTGCAGGTGGAACTGTGGCCATTAATGGGTGCCCAGGTTGGCAATCAGTCAGGCAATCAACCAGGCAATCAGTTATTCCTATTATTATACTTATCATTAATAGAATAATTACAACTCCTCTCCTGAAACCCTCCCTCTCTCCTACTCTATGTTCCGGCTACTCTCCTCCTGGCTGGCAATAGAAGCTAAGCCTTATACATATCGCACACACACACACACACACACACACACATACATCCTCACATACTCACTACCCCTCACCCACAATACACCCCCATCCCAACACCACCTCATTCACACTCTTAGAGCTACCATCACCCCATCTTTTCATTTCGGTCATCAATTTCATCCTGATAATCATATCTGTAATCATCCTGGGCCTTAAATCATCCTTAGCATTTCTGTTATTAATGTTATGTTGTGTGTTATGTTTGTGGAAGCCAAGTCAATGTGATGTCTTGTTAAGTTACAGTATGTGTTTATCAATAATATGTTTGTGGTATGTAGCGGTATTCATGTGTGCATGTCGTGATGTTGCATTTTCTGTAATGTCAATGATGTTTGCAAATAAAAAAAATAAAAATAAAAAAACATAACAAGTAGGGTTGGGCACGAAACACGGTTTAATATGCTTTTAGGTCGGCATAGCGGTAGTAATGCATCGAAGACAACAAGCGTGCTTAAATGGCAGCTTTTAAAAAAAAAAATATCGAGGCATGCTTCATGTCATCGCATCTCTAACGTCTTGCTCTGATAGCAGCATCCATATACAGTTAGCTAACATAAAGCACTGTACAATTATAAACCAGAGGGGTGCACCACATAGTTGCTGTTAAAATGCACCTACTAGGCTGGCGCTTCAGAATCTAAACACTTCAACACTGACATGTAGCCTAACATGTTCAAAACTATTAGCGTGTTACATGGGTTAAGACATTAAATTTCTTGAAGCATTGGGAACACACTGAATTAACTGGAAAGTAGAGTCCCTGTTAGATTGGCTTGCTACAAATCACCGTTGTCCATGACCTGGCAGTTTTATGGAAGCGGTTTTAACATACCTATGGCAAAACCTTCACAGTCAGATAAACTAGAAAGCAGAGTTTCTTTAGCCTACCATTGTGCATGCATGGCAAGCTGTTTTAACATTTAAATGTATTATTCATGGGAGCAATGAGATATTGATAGTAAATTGAATATAACAGTTCAATTTCATGTTCAAATTGGTCTTATCAATAATAAAAAAGCAATTCATGCTTTAGACCATTTTAATTTAAAACATTTTAAAACAAAAGTTTTAACAGTATCGATTTAGCACCCGGTATTGGATAAACCCAAGTGATACCCAACTCTAATAACAAGTCTATTTCATTACAGTGTTTTAGTGGAAGTCTGCACCCACCCCTATGCACGCACCCTAAATCTATGCCTTCTTCCTCCATCCCCCATGGTCTTCAGCATTGTGCACAAGCTCATCAGCAGTCAACTACCTCTTCCAGGCTTGTAAGAAGGTCTGTGGAGTCTTCTCATCCTCCACCTGGAAACAACAGCAAAAATCCATTAAAATGCCTTTATAAATTTACAAAATAAAATCACAAAACTACAGATGTTGCGTGTATGCACATACCCACAAAAGAAGAGGTGTAGCCTAAACTATTGAAGCATTCTTGAGTAACTCAAATATTTGCTAGCTAAATCTGATTGCCTGGCTGGCATCAAGATAAAGACAGATTACATTTCACCTAATAACTAAAAGGTGCTGAAATGCATTAATGACATTTCTGACACAATATGTGATTTCACATCATGTTTTCTATAACTACATGCTGAGAGGGAGTAGAGTGCTATCGCTATTTCAAGTCATGCCATCTTAAAAATGTTGAGACAGTGTTTGTCATTTTAGAAGTTGGGCAAGCTAAAATAGTTCACTACAGGCAATACGTTAATTACATTTCTGACAGAATCTGTGGATTTCACATCTTGTTTTTCTAGAACTACATTGAGAGGAGTAAAAAATATGGCTCAACTTATTTCATGTCAGAGAGCGTGAGTGCAACTTAGAAACGCTGCTACCATTGATTTATTCTTTGGAATGCTTTACTGACTTGCTAATATAATGCTTACCTAACAAGGCAAATTGATAATATTACCTCAGTTTATCCAGCTGTGTGGTTTCCAGTCGAGGTAAACTCCAACTAAGTGCAGGTGGCATCCGCCGTCCCGCCAAATGTACCGACTGAAGTGAAAATATCTTTTCATGACTCATCTTGATATCTAAAAATATTTAGCACTCATAAAACCCCTTAAACCAATCATATCAGGTAAAGTCAAAGTCTGCTTTATTGTCAATTTCTTCACATGCCAGACATACAAAGAGTTTGAAATTACATTTCTCCTCATCCCACAATGAAGACAAGACATATTTTTATCAATTACAGTGGGGCAGTGGTAACGACTTGGCCAGCTTCACTCATGGGTCCAGCTCGTGGATCAATAGCCGGTATCCGCTGACTTTAATTTGTATTTTCCCCAGTGAGGCTGCAACAACCCAAACAACCGGTAGATGGCTCCGGTGAGCAGGGTGTCTAAGAAAAGAAATGGAGCCTGGAAAACCCTACACAGACTTCACTACAGACTTTAGCAGACTGGTTTAGAAATAATGTAATAGCCAGAAATATGCCTGCCTGCCTAATAAAAAATATTTGGTTAACTGTGAGTGAATCCGTTTGCAGCCCGTGAAACGTGCAGGACAAATGAAACATTCTGGTTTTTCTCCGAGTGCAACGATGATAGACAGACATCATTTGGACAAAAAATATGAGCATATTATATTGCTCAGCCGTTGCTCAACCAAATGCCTTCCTGTTACCGGGCCTGTTATCACGGAGTTACAGAGGGCGATAAACGCATTTTGATGGTCACAAGTTTATTACTTCATCGGTTTATTTTTGTTTTGTTTTATTAAAGAGCGTATTTCATTTAAAGGTTTGACTGACTTATTCAGTAGAGCATTTAGTGTCTCCACAATCCCAGACGTTCCACATCCCATGTTTGTTTTGTAATGGATGCAACGCGAGGATAGGCTATCGTTTGGCGGCAATGAGTTGTTGAACCAAGACAAGCCCAGCAGCAATCCATGGACTGTTCGTTATTTATTGAAGGCCACTGGAGGAATTTTGTGTGCTTCAGTCAAAAGTTGCATGACCCTCTCTTGCCTGCTAGAAATTGTTCAATGACCCTCCGACAGAATTGTTAAAAAGACATGACCCTCCCTGTCAATTGTCGCTGTCTTCCTCGGCGCCACAGCCACACACTGTGATAACGTTCTTAAATCAATCTTTCCCCGTGAGCTTGCATGCTGTACCAGTCCTTCCTTTTCAAATGTATTTGCGCCTGTTTGCACAATTTCACAAATAATCATATGTGATTAATAACAAAGATCCTAATATACATTTATCAACCGGTCTCGTTAATACCATGACAAACTAGATGTACTGCATAGCGGTACAAAATATGACGGACGCTCAGTCCTGTACATCCGTTCCACGAAAATAAATCACACTTCAATTTGTCTCCATATTTTACTCCATCCCCACTCTTTGAAACTTTTGTGTATGCTTGTTTGGCATGCCCGAGTGTGTGTGTCTGCTGCGAAAGTAGCCCACTGGTGCTGAAAAGGTGAATAGATTGTAGAATAGCCAAAGAAGATGTAGCATTGTTATAAAACCTTTAAAATCTCCTAAACAATCACAAGTAGGGCAGTTCATCACAGTTCATCCATTTGCAACTGGATTGATGAAAGGTCACTTACACCTGTAGGCTACATTGTATTTGGGAAAAGCAAAAGGTATCAGCATAATGCTATTTTTTTTTTTATTTATTTTTTTATGTATTTATAAACAAAAACATCTCTGTCAGTTCCATGCGTTTTTCAACAGCTATCAAAACAAAGGTCATTTTTGGATGGATGGATTTTTGTGAATGTTTCTTCTTCTACATAAGATTTTAGTCATCTTTATTTTCATGTAATACTTTATTGTCAATGCACAAATTAAGTAACAGTAGTCTGAAAACGTTATTGTTAATGCACAAATTAAGTAACAGTAGCCTAGTCTGAAGCGAAATGCTGTTTTACATCTAACCAGTGGTGCAAATAACTGACATGTCCAAATGGGCCTTGATGAAATGGCGTCGCTAGACTGTTCATACACATTTTAACAGACCAAAGTTGAAGAGCTGTTGTCCCGCGGATTTGTTCGAACAAATATAGGCTGATTCATGTTCCCTTTGCATTGTGTAACTGAGGTCCATGGCTAGTCTGGCTTTCATCAGACCAGCTCAATCTTTTAAGAAATCAAAAATAAATGGCCGGGCAAGATCAGGACTGGTTGGTTCCAGCCTAGTCCATAAACTTGATATTGTTTAATTTTCAGATTGAGATATACATGCTCTGGCTATTCTAAATGCAAAAATGCATTTAGGAGTTATGACAAAACTGTAACTAACAAAACTAGATCCTAATAGAAAAGCTGTTAGCTTCCTAAGCTACAGGTGGTAGGATTATAAGGTAGGCCTATTTACAACATAAATTGTCAATAGGCTATGCTGGCGACACAAATAAAATCTCCTTTGAAACCAATGACTACGACTTACAGTATCAATGGGACTTAAACTGCCATATCGTGGCGAAAGTTGTAATAACATTCACCAGCTCCATGAGTCAAGGAAAGCTGAATGAAGTAGCCACTTCTAAATGGGACCCACTACGCAGTAGCTTAAGGTGTGTTGCTAAAGCATCCATAATGAAAGGAAGGTGTCATTGTTTGATATACTTACACACTGCTTTTTAATTTCAATCGACTCAACTACCAAGCTTGGAATCAAAGCACATCGATTCCCTCACACCCTGCACGCATTCTAAAACAAAAATAAACAGGCTTCAGTCTCACGATGTATAGGCAAAACTGTATCAGACCGGGTGGAAACGTTGGTAAATCTTCCATTGCACAGAATGATTTTTGTAGCACGCGGCAATAAAATGACAGTCGAAAGATACAAACGCTGCTATCAATTTGTTTAGTATAACCGCGATTTATAGTTTTCTTACAAATGCAATCAATCGTTTGTTTCCATCACTCAACCAACGCTTTAACGTAACATTGCCTGTGGGTCCTATTGGATATTACAAGATTAACGCATCTGCAGTAAAACCAGCATGTCCCATAAACATTCTCAAATTTATTTCGCTTCAAGAAGAATGGGAATTACACTTCATGTGAACATCGGCCCCGTCCTTTATTAGATGTCAGCGGCGTAAATTACAGTCCTTTGTATGAAGTGTCCATTACTCCAACCCACTTTTAACTTCCAACAAAATTACATCTCACTGCAACGAGCGCGCCATCTAGTGAACAACGACTACTTATCGCTATCGAAAATGCAGTCATGATGATGATGATGAATATTTATTTTGGCTTTCTTTTGATACTTCTCACTTCGAATTTGTATCATGTATCGCCGCTCTAATACCGATAGTATGTGGGTGCCTGTGTGTGTGTGCATGTTTATATGTGTGCACC
>NW_025962850.1:0-8894 GCF_017589495.1 Alosa alosa
AAAATTAGGTTAGCAATTTCATGCCCCCTGGGTTTACAACGTTTACCGACAATTTTTTTGTCTTCATCAGGCACAGGGGCATGTTGCTCCTTCAGTGGTCAGGGACAGAATGAGGGCTTAGTGAGAAGCTCCTCCTATTTATAGACTTAGGGATAGCATAGTTTAGCTTTATTTGCTGTGGTTAGCTTTTTTTGGTTTTTTTAGACTTAGAGATAGCATAGTTTAGCTTAGTTTCCTCTGGTTAGCTTTTGTTTTTCTGTCCAATTCGACTTTTCCTGGATAAGGGAGTAAATATCTGGTGGGATAGTTTTTATGTTTTAGCTTGTGTTAGCTTAAAACAAGGAAAAAGTGCCTGTCCTTTAGATATGGCATCTAGCCCTAGTCTAGTTTCTAGACCTTAGCAAATATCCAAATGGTGGTCGAATAGAGGCTGGTAGGGGAGGTTTGTCCCATGTTTATCGTCCGCGACGACCTTTCCTCTTTTTCTAGAACTTGTGTTAGTTCTTAATTTAAGCTTTTTAGGTTCCACTACCAGATAGATACTTTTCCCGTAGTTTAGTTTTAGGTGTCAGTTACCAGGTAAGTATGTTTTTGGTCTTTTGTTATTTTTTTCTCTGTAGTCCCACTTTAACCATTTTCTTTTTCCTTTTTTGTCCTTTCTCCCTTAGGTGTAGGGAAGACACCGAATCAGAGAGTGAGGCACTGGCTGATTAGGTTTGAAAAAATGTTCTCACGAACTCATGGGTCCCAGATCAAGTCCAGGACTCCATGTTGTGCACTGTCCATCCCTCTTCATCAGGGGTCCCCCCACACACACACACAATGCCAAAATAAGGCCTTAGATTTTTAAGCAGGTTTGCTATCGGTTAGGGTTAGGATTTAGTTTAGATGAGGGTATAGGCTAGTCAAAATAGACTTTAGCGCCAATGTCATGCCATGAATATGGCTATGACGGTAAAAACATTCCCCGATTAGGGTTAAGTTTAGGCAAAATAGCCTTAAGTTTAGGCAGAATAGCCTTAGTATTTTTTTCCATGCCGTGCTTCTCACGGCTATGGGAGTTCAAAAAAAATTAGGGTTAGCAATTTCATAGCCCTGGGTTTGCAACGTTCGACAATTTTTTGTCTTCATCAGGCACAGGGGCATGTTGCTCCTTCAGTGGTCAGGGACAGAATGAGGGCTTAGTGAAGCTCCTCCCTATTTATAGACTTAGGGATAGCATAGTTTAGCTTTATTTGCTGTGGTTAGCTTTTTGTTTTTTTTAGACTTAGAGATAGCATAGTTTAGCTTAGTTTCCTCTGGTTAGCTTTTGTTTTTTCTGTCCAATTCGACTTTCCTGGATAAGGAGTAAATATCTGGTAGGATAGTTTTAATGTTTTAGCTTGTGTTAGCTTAAAACAAGGAAAAGTGCCTGTCCTTTAGATATGGCATCTAGCCCTAGTCTAGTTTCTAGACCTTAGCAAATATCCAAATGGTCGAATAGAGGCGTAGGCGGGAGGTTTGTCCCATGTTTATCGTCATGACGACCTTTCCTCTTTTCTAGAACTTGTGTTAGTTCTTAATTTAAGCTTTTTTTAGGTTCCACTACCAGATAGATACTTTTCCGTAGTTTAGTTTTAGGTGTCAGTTACCAGGTAAAAGTATGTTTTTGGTCTTTTTTGTTATTTTTTTCTCTGTAGTCCCACTTTAACCATTTTCTTTTCCTCTTTTGTCCTTTCTCCCTTAGGTGTGGGAAGACACCGAATCAGAGAGTGAGGCACTGGCTGATTAGGTTTGAAAAAATGTTCTCCGCGAACTCATGGGTCCCAGACTGAAGTCCAGGACTCCATGTTGTGCACTGTCCATCGCCCTCTTCATCAGGGTCCCCCCCACACACACACACAATGCCAAAATAAGGCCTTAGATTTTTTAAGCAGGTTTGCTATCGGTTAGGTTAGGATTTAGTTTAGATGAGGGTATAGGCTAGTCAAAGATAGACTTTAGCGTAATGTCATGCCATGAATATGGCTATATTGATTTGGTAAAAACATTCGATTAGGGTTAAGTTTAGGCAAAATAGCCTTAAGTTTTAGGCAGAATAGCCTTAGTATTTTTTTCCATGCCGTAACTTCTGGCTATGGGAGTTCAAAAATTAGGGTTAGCAATTTCATGCGCCCTGGGTTGCAACGTTTGACAATTTTTTGTCTTCATCAGGCACAGGGGCATGTTGCTCCTTCAGTGGTCAGGGACAGAATGAGGGCTTAGTGAGAAGCTCCTCCTATTTATAGACTTAGGGATAGCATAGTTTAGCTTTTATTTGCTGTGGTTAGCTTTTTGGGTTTTTTAGACTTAGAGATAGCATAGTTTAGCTTAGTTTCCTCTGGTTAGCTTTTGTTTTTCTGTCCAATTCGACTTTCCTGGATAAGGAGTAAATATCTGGTAGGATAGTTTTATGTTTTAGCTTGTGTTAGCTTAAAACAAGGAAAAGTGCCTGTCCTTTAGATATGGCATCTAGCCCTAGTCTAGTTTCTAGACCTTAGCAAATATCAAATGGTCGAATAGAGGCGAGAAGGGGGAGGTTTGTCCCATGTTTATCGTCCATGACGACCTTTCCTCTTTTCTAGAACTTGTGTTAGTTCTTAATTTAAGCTTTTAGGTTCCACTACCAGATAGATACTTTTCCGTGTAGTTTAGTTTTAGGTGTCAGTTACCAGGTAAGTATGTTTTTGGTCTTTTGTTATTTTTTTTCTCTGTAGTCCCACTTTAACCATTTTCTTTTTTTCCTCTTTTTGTCCTTTCTCCCTTAGGTGTAGGGGGAAGACACCCGAATCAGAGAGTGAGGCACTGGCTGATTAGGTTTGAAAAAATGTTCTCCGCGAACTCATGGGTCCCAGACCGAAGTCCAGGACTCCATGTTGTGCACTGTCCATCGCCCCTCTTCATCAGGGTCCCCCCACACACACACACAATGCCAAAATAAGGCCTTAGATTTTTAAGCAGGTTTGCTATCGGTTAGGGTTAGGATTTAGTTTAGATGAGGGTATAGGCTAGTCAAAATAGACTTTAGCGCCAATGTCATGCCATGAATATGGCTATGACGGTAAAAAACATTCGATTAGGGTTAAGTTTAGGCAAAATAGCCTTAAGTTTAGGCAGAATAGCCTTAGTATTTTTCCATGCGTAACTTCACTGGCTATGGGAGTTCAAAAAAATTAGGGTTAGCAATTTCATGCGCCCTGGGTTTGCAACGTTTAGACAATTTTTTGTCTTCATCAGGCACAGGGGCATGTTGCTCCTTCAGTGGTCAGGGACAGAATGAGGGCTTAGTGAGAAGCTCCTCCTATTTATAGACTTAGGGATAGCATAGTTTAGCTTTATTTGCTGTGGTTAGCTTTTTTGGTTTTTTTAGACTTAGAGATAGCATATTTGCTTTTGTTTTTTCTGTCCAATTCGACTTTCCTGGATAAGGAGTAAATATCTGGTAGGATAGTTTTTATGTTTTAGCTTGTGTTAGCTTAAAACAAGGAAAAGTGCCTGTCCTTTAGATATGGCATCTAGCCCTAGTCTAGTTTCTAGACCTTAGCAAATATCCCAATGGTCGAATAGAGATTTAGGTGGGAGGTTTGTCCCATGTTTATCGTCCATGACGACCTTTCCTCTTTTTCTAGAACTTGTGTTAGTTCTTAATTTAAGCTTTTAGGTTCCACTACCAGATAGATACTTTTCCGTAGTTTAGTTTTTAGGTGTGTCAGTTACCAGGTAAGTATGTTTTGGTCTTTTGTTATTTTTTTTCTCTGTAGTCCCACTTTAACCATTTTCTTTTTTCCTTTTTTGTCCTTTTCTCCCTTAGGTGTAGGGAAGACACCCGAATCAGAGAGTGAGGCACTGGCTGATTAGGTTTGAAAAAATGTTCTGTGAACTCATGGGTCCCAGACCGAAGTCCAGGACTCCATGTTGTGCACTGTCCATCGCCCCTCTTCATCAGGGTCCCCCCCCACACACACACACAATGCCAAAATAAGGCCTTAGATTTTTAAGCAGGTTTGCTTATCGGTTAGGGTTAGGATTAAGTTTAGATGAGGGTATAGGCTAGTCAAAATAGACTTTAGCCAATGTCATGCCATGAATATGGCTATGACGGTAAAAACATTCCCGATTAGGGTTAAGTTTAGCAAAATAGCCTTAAGTTTAGGCAGAATAGCCTTAGTTTTTTTCCATGCCGTAACTACTGACTATGGGAGTTCAAAAATTAGGGTTAGCAATTTCATGCGCCCTGGGTTTGCAACGTTCGACAATTTTTTTGTAAAACATTCCCCGAATGAGGGTTAAGTTTATTTATAGACTTAGGGAAAATAGCCTTAAGTTTAGGCAGAATAGCCTTAGTGTTTTTTCCATGCTTTCCTGGATAAGGAGTAAATATCTGGTAGGATAGTTTTTATGGGAGTTCAAAAATTAGGGTTAGCAATTTCTAGACCCTGGGTTGCAAATGGTCGTTTAAAACAATTTTTTGTCTTCATCAGGCACAGGGGCATGCTTTTGTTCCCTACCAGTGGTCAGGGTTAGGGTTAGGGTTAGGGTTAGGGTTAGGGTTAGGTTAAGGTAAGTGGACAGTTAGGTTAGGTACGGGAGAGGACACCTGGATTCCGGAGGGAGGCTAGCGTGGAGAAGACACCTGAATTCCGGACGGGAGGCACAGGCAAGCTAGCACGGTCCTTCCCGTGTTTTCATCAGGGCTTCCCCACACTCGTCCTTCCCATAGTTTCACCAGGGCCCCCCCACACCTGACCGTATCATGACTGGACCAAAGTCCAGACTCACGTTAGGCACGGTCCTTCCCATGTTTTCATCGGGGCTTCCCACACTTAGCCAGAATAGGCCTTTAAAATTAGGCGAATTGCCATAGGGTTATGGTTAGGGTTTAGCTATGATTAGGCTAGTCCAGATAGACATAATAGCCCATTGTCATGCCACTAAGTGGCTATGACTGTAAAAAATTCCCCAAGTAGGGTTAGGTTTAGGCAATTAGCCTTAGAAAAATTCCCAAATAGGGTTAGGGTTAGGCAAATAGCCTTACAGGTTCAAAAATTAGAGGTTAGCATACATGCTCCCTTGTTTGCAACGTTTGAGTCAATTTGATCTTCATCAGGCAAGGAGATGTTGCTGCCAGGATGGTCAGGGACAAAATGAGGGCGTTGTATGATGCTCCTCCTTTTTATAGACCAGCTGTCGATGTGATTTTTTAGCTTCTGTCAGTTGAGACTTTTGGCTTTTTTAACCTTTAGTATTGCCCTTAGTGTAGCATAGTAGCTTTAATTATTTGGCTTTTTGCCCTTAGTGTAGCTTAGTTGCTTTAATTATTTGGCTTTAATTCCCCACTCTTTAGTTAGCTTGAGTTAGCTTAGGTTTACTTGGTATTATTAGCCCTTAGTTTAGCTGAGTTTAGCTTTTTTTATCACTGGCAGGTAGGTGTTTAGTTCTATTTATTTTTTGTTGTTGTTGTTGTGGTCCCATTTAACCTCCTTTTTTACCCCCCCAGGTGTGGAAGAACACCCGAATTCGGATGGGAGGCACAGGCAGGTTAGGTTAAGGTAAGTGGACAGGCGTGGAAGGACACCTGGATTCGGAGGGAGGCTAGCGGAGAAGACACCTGAATTCGGACGGGAGGCACAGGCAAGCTAGCACGGTCCTTCCCGTGTTTTCATCAGGGCTTCCCCACTCGTCCCTTCCCATAGTTTCACCAGGGCCCCACACCTGACCAGATCCGCGGCCTGGACCAAAGTCCAGACTCCGTTAGGGGCGGTCCTTCCCATGTTTTCATCGGGGCTTCCCCACACTTAGCCAGAATAGGCCTTAAAAATTAGGCTTAATTGCCATAGGGTTATGGTTAGGGTTTAGCTATGATTAGGCTAGTCAGATAGACATAATAGCCCATTGTCATGCCACTAAGTGGCTATGACTGTAAAAATTCCCCAAGTAGGGTTAGGTTTAGGCAATTAGCCTTAGAAAAAATCCCAAATAGGGTTAGGGTTAGGCAAATAGCCTTACAGGTTCAAAAATTAGGGTTAGCATACATGCTCCCTTGTTTGCAACGTTTCGAGTCAATTTGATCTTCATCAGGCAAGGAGATGTTGCTGCCAGGATGGTCAGGGGACAAAATGAGGCGTTGTATGATGCTCCTCCTTTTATAGACCAGCTGCGATGTGATTTTTAGCTTCTGTCAGTTGAGACTTTTGGCTTTTTAACCTTTAGTATTGCCCTTAGTGTAGCATAGTAGCTTTAATTATTTGGCTTTTTTGCCCTTAGTGTAGCTTAGTTGCTTTTAATTATTTGGCTTTAATTCCCCTCTTTAGTTAGCTTGAGTTAGCTTAGGTTTACTTGGTATTATTAGCCCTTAGTTTAGCTGAGTTTAGCTTTTTTATCACTGGCAGGTAGGTGTTTAGTTCTATTTATTTTTGTTGTTGTTGTTGTGGTCCCATTTAACCTCCTTTTTTACCCCCAGGTGTGGAGAAGACACCCGAATTCGGATGGGAGGCACAGGCAGGTTAGGTTAAAGGTAAGTGGACAGGCGTGGAGGACACCTGGATTCGGAGGGAGGCTGGCTGTGGAGAAGACACCTGAATTCGGACGGGAGGCACAGGCAAGCTAGCGCGGTCCTTCCGTGTTTTCATCAGGGCTTCCCACACTCGTCCTTCCCATAGTTTCACCAGGGCCCCCACACCTGACCGTATCCGGCGGCCTGGACCAAAGTCCAGACTCACGTTAGGCACGGTCCTTCCCATGTTTTTCATCGGGCTTCCCCACACTTAGCCAGAATAGGGCTTAAAAATTAGGCGAATTGCCATAGGGTTATGGTTAGGGTTTAGCTATGATTAGGCTAGTCCAGATAGACATAATAGCCCATTGTCATGCCACTAAGTGGCTATGACTGTAAAAAATCCCCAAGTAGGGTTAGGTTTAGGCAATTAGCCTTAGAAAAATTCCCAAATAGGGTTAGGGTTAGGCAAATAGCCTTACAGGTTCAAAAAAAATTAGGGTTAGCATACATGCTCCCTTGTTGCAACGTTTCGAGTCAATTTGATCTTCATCAGGCAAGGAGATGTTGCTGCCAGGATGGTCAGGGACAAAATGAGGGCGTTGTATGAGTGCTCCTCCTTTTATAGACTAGCTGCCGATGTGATTTTTAGCTTCTGTCAGTTTAGACTTTTGGCTTTTTAACCTTTAGTATTGCCCTTAGTGTAGCATAGTAGCTTTTAATTATTTGGCTTTTTTGCCCTTAGTGTAGCTTAGTTGCTTTAATTATTTGGCTTTAATTCCCCTCTTTAGTTAGCTTAAAGTTAGCTTAGGTTTACTTGGTATTATTAGCCCTTAGTTTAGCTGAGTTTAGCTTTTTTTATCACTGGCAGGTAGGTGTTTAGTTCTATTTATTTTTTGTTGTTGTTGTTGTGGTCCATTTTAACCTCCTTTTACCCCCAGGTGTGGAGAAGACACCAATTCGGATGGGAGGCACAGGCAGGTTAGGTTAAGGTAAGTGGACAGGCGTGGAGAGGACACCTGGATTCGGAGGGAGGCTAGCGGGAAGACACCTGAATTCGGACGGGAGGCACAGGCAAGCTAGCACGGTCCTTCCGTGTTTTCATCAGGGCTTCCCCCACTTTCGTCCTTCCCATAGTTTCACCAGGGCCCCCACACCTGACCGTATCAGCGGCCTGGACCAAAGTCAGACTCACGTTAGGCACGGTCCTTCCATGTTTTCATCGGGGCTTCCCCACACTTAGCCAGAATAGGCCTTAAAAATTAGGCGAATTATACCATAGGGTTATGGTTAGGGTTTAGCTATGATTAGGCTAGTCAGATAGACATAATAGCCCATTGTCATGCCACTAAGTGGCTATGACTGTAAAAAAAATTCCCCAAGCAGGGTTAGGTTTAGGCAATTAGCCTTAGAAAAAATTCCCAAATAGGGTTAGGGTTAGGCAAATAGCCTTACAGGTTCAAAAATTAGGGTTAGCATACATGCTCCCTTGTTTACTGCGTTTAAGTCAATTTGATCTTCATCAGGCAAAAGTGTTGCTGCCAGGATGGTCAGGGACAAAATAGTTGTATGATGCTCCTCCTTTTATAGACCAGCTGCGATGTGATTTTTTTTAGCCTTCTGTCAGTTGAGACTTTTTTGGCTTTTAACCTTTAGTATTGCCCTTAGTGTAGCATAGTAGCTTTAATTATTTGGCTTTTTGCCCTTAGTGTAGCTTAGTTGCTTTAATTATTTGGCTTTAATTCCCCTCTTTAGTTAGCTTGAGTTAGCTTAGGTTTTACTTGTTATTATTAGCCCTTAGTTTAGCTGAGTTTAGCTTTTTTATCACTGGCAGGTAGGTGTTTGAGTTCTATTTATTTTTTGTTGTTGTTGTTGTGGTCCCATTTAACCTCCTTTTACCCCCAGGTGGTGGAAGACACCGAATTCGGGATGGGAGGCACAGGCAGGTTAGGGTTAGAGGTTAGGGTTAGGGTTAGGTTTGAAAAATGTTCTCACAGACTCATGGGTCCCAGACGAAGTCAGGACTCCATGTTTGTGCACTGTCCATCGCCCCTCTTCATCAGGGTCCCCCACACACACACACAATGCCAAAATAAGGCCTTAGATTTTTAAACAGGTTTGTCCGGTTAGGGTTAGGATTTAGTTTAGATGAGGGGTATAGGCTAGTCAAATAGACTTTAGCGCCAATGTCATGCCATGAATATGGCTATGGCCAGTAAAAACATTCCCGATTAGGGTTAAGATTTAGAGCAAAAAAATAGCCTTAAAAGTTTAGGCAGAATAGCGTAGTATTTTTTCCATGCCGTAACTTCTGACTATGGGAGTTCAAAAATTAGGGTTAGCAATTTCATAAGCCCTGGGTTACAACGTTCGACAATTTTTT
>NW_025962851.1:0-20832 GCF_017589495.1 Alosa alosa
AGGCCCAACTTTGTATGTAATGTAATAATAATAATAAGTTGGGGCCTCTATGAGCAACTGGAGCTCTCTGAGCAACAGGCCCCTCTCTCTGTCCCTCTCTATCACCTGCTTGGCGTGTGTGGGTGTGTGTGGCTGTGCTTGGTGGGGGTCTGGCAGCTCTCTGTGTCTCTCTCTCCTGCTCCCTAGGCCCAAGTTGAGCCGATCAGGCACAGCACTCATCCCCAGGCCTCTCCCGGCTGGCCCGTCCGATCCTGAGTAGCTAGTAGGCCTCTCCTGAGGAACTGCTGTAGAAAAACTAATCAATATTGTGTGTTTTACTGAGGGGAGGCAGCTCAGGATTGGGTGAGATTCTGGAATTAATTTTGGCTCGGGCATAGCGCATAGCCACACCCGTCTCAGCTGTGACCTTGGAAGTGTGAGGAGATGAGGCGTTGGCTAGGGCGAATAAGTATGTGAATCGCAGCTAGCGTGAGCATGTTCATCACATCGACTCTTAGCAGGGGTTTTCACTCTTGGCCCCTTAGTGGCAGTATGGGAGAATGACAGTCTGTTACATTTTTCCATCACATCGACTCTTGACTTAAGCGACTTTTTCACTCTTGGCCTTAGTGGCAGTATGGGAGAATGACAGTCTATTTACATTTTCCATCACACTCTGACTCTTGACTTAGCGGGTTTTCACTCTTGGCCTGGTGGCAGTATGGGAGGAAGATGACAGTCTGTTACGTATTTCTCATCACATATGACTCTTGAGTTAGGCGCCTGGAGGTTTTACTGGGCCGGAATCATATCCTGGTGAACCGCAGGTATACCATGGGTCTGAGATTTTTTGGCTCTGCTTAAAGGCTTTAACCCTTGCCGAGGGTTAGCTTAAGTAGAGGCACAGTGCACCAGTACTTATGGTGCTTACGCCCTGGATTGTCCACGTAGAGGGTGGTACCAAAGGGGGGGGGTGTTTGCCACTTTGTGCCGGGCTTAGCATAAGGGGGTGTTAGCTAGTTTGATTAGCGTATTTATTTGAGTTAAGTTTGAGTGGGTAGGATACGGGAGTAATGCTCCCAGGCTCACACACCTTGCAGAAGGAGGGACAGAGAAGAGGAGTCTTTGGAGCCTCTGTGAGCCTAGCTGGGGCCTGTGGGTGGGTGTGTTATTATTGTGTGCTGAGGGGGTGCTGCAGTGGTATAGCAGCATCTAGGCCCAAGCATCCTAGGCACAGCATCCTAGGCCCAGCTTTAATAATAATAATGTAATAATAATAAGTTGGGGCCTCCTGCTGGGCAGCTGGAGCCTCTCACAGGCAAGCAGGCCCCTCTCTCTGTCCCTCTCTATCACCTCTTGTGGTGTAACGTGTGTGGCTGTGCTTGTGGGGGGGTCTAGGCGCTTGGCTCTCTGTGTCTCCTGCTCCTGGGCCCAAGTTGGGCCGATCTGAGCAAGCACTCATCCCCAGGCCTCTCCCGGCCCGTCGATCCACAGTAGCTAGTAGGCCTCTCCATGAGCCTTAGCTTAAAGCTAATGTGTGTGTGTGTTTGTGGGGAGGCAGCTCAGGATTGGGTGAGATTCTAGATTAATTTTGACGCTCCGGACATAGCGCCGCCACCCCGTCTCGCTGTGACCTTAGCGTCATTGGAGATAAGCGGTTAGCTAGGGCAGCGGAGAATAAAGCGTGACATGTTCATTGTAATGAATCCTTGGCCCCTTAGTGGCTATGGGAGTGACATATTTCATCCATGACTCACTCTTGACTAGCTTTTCCTCTTGGCCTTAGTGGCAGTATGGGAGAATGAGTTTTTCACTCTTGGCCTTAGTGGCAGTATGGGAGAATGACAGTCTATTTACATTTTTCCATCACATCTGACTCTTGACTTAACTCTTGCGAGGTTCTTTCCTCTTGGCCCCTTAGTGGCAGTATGGGAGAATGACAGTCTGTTACATGTTCATCACATATGACTCTTGAGTTAGCGCCTGGAGGTTTGCTAGAGGCGGAATCATATCTGAACCATGAGTATACCATGGGTTTGAATTTTTTTCGGCTCTGCTTAAGGCTTTAACCATGCGAGGGCCCAGCAAGTGGGGCACAATGCTTTCAATACTTATCGGTGCTTAAAGCCTGGTTGTCATTAGGGGGGGTGGTACCCAGAGGGGTGTTTGCCACTTTGTGTTCTTGAGGGCTTAGCATAGGGGTGTTAGCTAGTTTGATTAGCGTGTTTATTTGGGTTAAGTTTAGTGCTGGAGTAGGATCACAGGGGTAATGCTCCCAGGCTCCTGCAGCGCGAGGGACAGAGGAATGTGGGCACTCTGTTGCTGCAACCTGTGTCTGTGGGAGAACATGCACTGTCTCCTAGGCCTCTCTGTGCCTCTCTGTCCGGGGTCAAACCAGAGGTCAGCTGTAGTGTAAGAAAGTACAACCAAGGCCTAGGCCTAGTTTGAGCCCTCTGTGGGTAGCTGCAACCATTGTGACACAAACACTCTCCCAAGCCTCTCCAAGCATCTAGGGTCACAGCAGTAATGGAGTGGAGCCTCTCTCTAGCCAATGACTAAGCTGGAAGGATGGGTTAGATTGTGGGAGAATTAATTTTGGAGGAACAGAGTCTAGGTGTGCTAGCTGTGGAAGGGGATAGGTTGGGCCTCTGTTGGGTGTATTATTGAGTTAGAAGTTTAGATGGTGGGATGCAGGGGGTAATGCTCCCAGGCTCACACACACACACTTGTGGCGCAGGGGACAGAGAGGAGCTTTGGAGCCTCTGTGAGGCAACAGGCAGTGGGTATAGCACAGCATCTAGGCTCTGTCAGGGCCTCTCTGAGCAGCTAGACACTCTCTGACAGCAAGCAGGAGGCCCCTCTCTCTGTCCTCTCTCTAGCAATATCCTCTTGTGTGTGTGTGGCTGTGCTTGGTGGGGGGGGTCTGGCGCGGCTCTATCCTGTGTCTCTCCCTGCTCCTAGGCCCAAGTTGAGCCGATCTGGGCACAAGCTTCATCCCAGGCCCCTCTCGGCCCGATCCAGTCACAGTAGCTAGTAGGCCTCTCACAAGGCCCCTTGGCTTAAGCCTGGCTGTGTGTGTGTGTTTGGGGAGAGCTCAGGGTAGGTGAGATTCTAGATTAATTTTGGCAGCTCGGGCCATAGCGCCGCCACCCCTATCTCATGTGACCTTGCGTCCGAGGAGATAAGCTGGTTAGCTAGAGGCCAGAATCGTATGTGAATCCGCAGCTAAGCGTGACATGTTCATCATCACGACTCTTGACTTAGCCCGAGGTTTCACTCTTAGCCTTAGTAGCGGTATGGGAGAATGACAGTCTGTTACATTTTCATCACATCGACTCTTGACTTAGCGGGTTTTCACTCTTGGCCTTAGTGGCAGTATGGGAGAATGACAGTCTGTTACATTTTTCCATCACATCTTGACCCAGCGGGTTTCTTGAGTTATGGTAGCAGTATGGGAGAATGACAGTCTGTTACATTTTTCAGTCTTGGCCCTTAGTGGCAGTATGGGAGAATGACAGTCTGTTACATGTTCATCACATATGACTCTTGAGTTAAGCCTGGAGGTTTGCTAGGGCGAGGAATCATATCTGAACCGTAGGTATACCATGGGTTTGAGATTTTTTAGGCTCTGCTTAAAGGCTTTAACCCGAGGTTAGCTTAAGTGGGGCACAGTGCACCAGTACTTATCGGTGCTTAAGCCTGTGGTTGTCCGTGGGGGTGGTACCCAGAGGGGGTGTTTGCCACTTTGTGTGCGGGGCTTAGCATAGAGGGTGTTAGCTAGTTTGATTAGCGTGTTTAATTTGGGTTAAGTTTAGTGGAGTAGGATACAGGGTAATGCTCCCAGGCTCACACCTGCCTTGGCGCAGGGGACAGAGAGGAGTCTTTGGAGCCTCTGTGAGCATCAACTGGGGCCTGTGGGTGGGTGTGTGTGTGTGTAGGGGGGTGCTGCAGTGGGTATAGCACAGCATCTAGGCCCAAGCATCTAGGCACAACATCTAGGCCCAACTTTAATAATAATAATGTAATAATAATAATAAGTTGGGGCCTCTCTGAGCAACTGGAGCCTCTCTGAGCAACAGAGCCCCTCTCTCTGTCCTCTCTCTATCACCTCTTGTGGCGTGTGTGTGCGTGTGTGTGGCTGTGCTTGGTGGGGGTCTGGCGCGGCTCTCTGTGTCTCTCCCTGCTCCCTAGGCCCAAGTTGAGCCCGTCTGAGCACAAGCACTCATCCCCAGGCCTCTCCCGGCCCGTCCGATCACAGTAGCTAGTAGGCCTCTCTGGGCCTTAGCTTAAGCTAATGTGTGTGTGTTTCCCTGGGGGGAGGAGCTCAGAGATTGGGTGAGATTCTAGATTAATTTTGGCTCGGACGCCGCGCCGCCACCCCGTCTCGCTGTGACCTTAGCGTCGGCGGAGATAAGCGATTTAGCTAAGGCCAGAATCATTATGTGAATCCGCAGCTAGCGTGACATGTTCATCACATACGACTCTTGACTTAGCGGGTTTTCACTCTTGGCCCCTTAGTGGCAGTATGGGAGAATGACAGTCTGTTACATTTTCCATCACATCGACTCTTGACTTAGCGGTTTTCACTCTTGGCCTTAGTGGCAGTATGGGAGAATGACAGTCTGTTACATTTTCATCATCACGACTCTTGACTTAGCTTGGGTTTCACTCTTGGCCTTAGTGGCAGTATGGGAGAATGACAGTCTGTTACATGTTCATCACATATGACTCTTGAGTTGGCGCTTTTCAGTCCTGGAGTGGCACTAGGACAGTCTGTTACATGTTCATCACATATACTCTTCTTAAGCCTGGAACGGAATCATTGGGTATACCATGGGTTTGAGATTTTTTAAAGCTCTGCTTAAGGCTTTAACCCTTGCGAGGTTAGCTTAAGTGGGGCACAGTGCACCAGTACTTATCGGTGCTTAAGCCTGGTTGTCGTGGGGGGTGGTACCCAGAGGGGGTGTTTGCCACTTTGTGTTCAGGAGGGCTTAGCATAGAGGGTGTTAGCTAGTTTGATTAGCGTGTTTAATTTGGGTTAAGTTTAGTGGAGTAGGATACAGGGGTAATGCTCCCAGGCTCACACAGCAGGGGACGAGAAGTCTTTGGAGCCTCTGTCCCAGGCTCATGCCCAGCTCTAGGCCTCTCTGGCCTCTCCAAGCGTCAGGGGGACAGAGAGGTAAGCCTCTTTGTTTGAGCCTCTGTGAGTAGCTGCAGCCCGTGTGAGCACAAGCACTCTTCCCCAAAGCCTCTCCAAGCATCAGGGGTCAAGTCAGAGGTCAGCAGTAGCTGGTAAGGCCTCTCACAAGGCATCCAGCCTAAGCTGGAGGATTAGGGTTAGATTGTAAATTAATTTTGGAGAACAGAGTCTAGGTTGTGCTAGCTGTGGAAAGGGGATAAGGGAAGAGGTTGGGTACTCTGTTAGATTGATAATTGGGGTTAGTTTAGATGTAGGATACAGGGTAATGCTCCCAGGCTCCCCACACCACTTGGGGCAGGGGGACAGAGGGTCTTTGGGCCTCTGTGAGCAGCTGGGGCCTGTGGGTGGGTGTGTGTGTGTGTGTAGGGGTGCTGCAGTGGGTATAGCACAGCATCTAGGCCCAAGCATCTAGGCACAGCATCTAGGCCCAACTTTAATAAATAATAATGTAATAATAATAATAAGTTGGGGCCTCTCTGAGCAGCTGGAGCCTCTCTGAGCAACAGGCCCCCTCTCTGTCCCTCTCTATCACCTCTTGTGGCGTGTGTGCGTGTGTGTGGCTGTGCTTGGTGGGGGGTCTGGCGCAGCTCTCTGTGTCTCTCCTGCTCCTAGGCCCAAGTTGAGCCGTCTGAGCACAAGCACTCATCCCCAGGCCTCTCCCGGCCCGTCCGATCACAGTAGCTAGTAGGCCTCTCACAAGGCCTTAGCTTAAGCTAATGTGTGTGTGTTTGGGGGGGGGAGGAGAGCTCAGGATGGAGGTGAATTCTAGATTAATTTTGGCGCTCGGACGCCGCGCCCGCCACCCCGTCTCGCTGTGACCTTGCGTCGCGGAGATAAGCGGTTGGCTAGGGCCAGAATCGTATGTGAATGGCCCAGCTATGGGCGTGACATGTTCATCACACTCTTGACTCTTGACTTAGCGGGTTTTCACTCTTAGCGGGCCTTAGTGGCAGTATGGGAGAATGACAGTCTGTTACATTTTCCATCACATCGACTCTTGACTTAGCGGGTTTCCTCTTGGCCTTAGTGGCAGTATGGGAGAATGACAGTCTGTTACATTTTCCATCACATACGACTCTTAGGCTTAGCGGGTTTTCACTCTTGGCCTTAGTGGCAGTATGGGAGAATGACAGTCTGTTACATGTTCATCACATATGACTCTTGAGTTAAGCGCCTGGAGGGTTTGCTAGGGCGAATCATATCACGAACCACTTAGGGTATACCATGGGTTTGAGATTTTTCGGCTCTGCTTAAGGCTTTAACCCCTTGAGGTTAGCTTAAGTGGGGGCACAGTGCACCAGTACTTATCGATTGCTTAAGCCTGGTTGTCGTGGGGGGTGGTACCCAGAGGGGGTGTTTGCCACTTTGTGTTGCGGGCTTAGCATAGAGGGTGTTAGCTAGTTTGATTAGCGTGTTTAATTTGGGTTAAGTTTAGTGGAGTAGGATGCAGGGTAATGCTCCCAGGCTCCCTGCAGCACTTGGGGGACAGAGAGGAGTCTTTGGAGCCCTCTGTGAGCAACTAGGGCCTGGGGCCTGTGGGTGTGTG
This sequence comes from Alosa alosa, assembly GCF_017589495.1. Classification (NCBI taxonomy): domain Eukaryota; kingdom Metazoa; phylum Chordata; class Actinopteri; order Clupeiformes; family Clupeidae; genus Alosa; species Alosa alosa. Next base: position 6,726 of record NW_025962851.1, read on the forward strand.
TGTGTGTGTGAGGGGTGCTGCAGTGGGTATAGCACAGCATCTAGGCCCAAGCATCTAGGCACAGCATCTAGGCCCAACTTTAATAATAATAATGTAATAATAATAATAAGTTGGGGCCTCTCTGAGCAGCTGGAGCCTCTCTGAGCAACAGGCCCCTCTCTCTGTCCCCTCTATCTCACCTCTTGTGCGTGTGTGTGTGTGTGGCTGTGCTTGGTGGGGGTCTGGCGCGGCTCTCTGTGTCTCTCCTGCTCCTAGGCCCAAGTTGAGCCCGTCTGAGCACAAGCACTCATCCCCAGGCCTCTCCCGGCCCGTCCGATCACAGTAGCTAGTAGGCCTCTCACAAGGCCTTGGCTTAAAGCAATGTGTGTGTGTGTTTCAGGGGGAGGGGGAGCGCTCAGGATTGGGTGAGATTCTAGATTAATTTTTGCTCGGGCCTTAGCGCCGCCACCCCGTCTCGCTGTGACCTTGCGTCGCGGAGATAGGCGGTTGGCTAGGGCCAGAATCGTATGTGAATCCGCAGCTAGCGTGACATGTTCATCACATACGACTCTTGACTTAGCGGGTTTTCACTCTTGGCCCCTTAGTGGCAGTATGGGAGAATGACAGTCTGTTACATTTTCCATCACATACGACTCTTGACTTAAGCGGGTTTTCACTCTTGGCCCCTTAGTGGCAGTATGGGAGAATGACAGTCTGTTACATTTCCATCACATCACGACTCTTGACTTAGCGGGTTTTCAGTCTTGGCCCCTTAGTGGCAGTATGGGAGAAGTCTGACAGTCTGTTACATTTTCATCACAGTATATGACAGTCTTGATGTTCATCACATATGACTCTGCCTGGAGGTTTGCTAGGGCGGAATCATATCTGAACCGATAGGTATACCATGGGTTTGAGATTTTTAGGCTCTGCTTAAGGCTTTAACCCTTGCGAGGTTAGCTTAAGTGGGGCACAGTGCACCAGTACTTATCGGTGCTTAAGCCTGGTTGTCCGTGGGGGGTGGTACCCAGGGGGGGTGTTTGCCACTTTGTGTTGGGCTTAGCATAGAGGGTGTTAGCTAGTTTGATTAAGCGTGTTTAATTTGGGTTAAGTTTAGTGGAGTAGGATACAGGGTAATGCTCCCAGGCTCCACACCTGCCTTGGCGCGGGGAGACAAGGCCTCGGCCTAAGTTTGGGCCTCTGTGAGTAGCTGCAGCCCGTGTGAGCCACAAGCACTCTTCCCCAAGCCTCTCCAAGCATCAGGGGGTCAAGTCAGGGTCAGCAGTAGCTAGTAGGCCTCTCACAAGGCCTCAGCCTAAACTGGAGGATTGGGTTAGATTTGTAAATTAATTTTGGGAGAACAGAGTCTAGGTTGTGCTAGCTGTGGAAAAGGGGATAGGGGAAGAGGTTGGGCCTCTGTTGGTGTATTATTGGGGTTAAGTTTAGATGTAGGATACAGGGTAATGCTCCCAGGCTCACACACCTGTGGCTGGGGGACAGAGAGGAGTCTTTGGAGCCTCTGTGAGCAGCTGGGGCCTGTGGGTGGGTGTGTGTGTGTGAGGGGGTGCTGCAGTGGGTATAGCACAGCATCTAGGCCCAAGCATCTAGGCACAGCATCTAGGCCCAACTTTAATAATAATAATGTAATAATAATAATAAGTTGGGGCCTCTCTGAGGCAGCTGGAGCCTCTCTGAGCAACAGGCCCCTCTCTCTGTCCCTCTCTATCACCTCTTGTGGCGTGTGTGCGTGTGTGTGGCTGTGCTTGGTGGGGGGGGTCTAGCGCAGCTCTCTGTGTCTCTCCCTGCTCCTAGGCCCAAGTTGAGCCCGTCTGAGCACAAGCACTCATCCCCAGGCCTCTCCCGGCCCGTCCGATCACAGTAGCTAGTAGGCCTCTCACAAGGCCTTAGCTTAAGCTAATGTGTGTGTGTTTGGGGGGGAGGGGCGCTCAGGATTGGGTGAGATTCTAGATTAATTTTGGCTCGGACTTAGCCCGCCACCCCGTCTCGCTGTGACCTTGCGTCGCGGAGATAGGCGGTTGGCTAGGGCCAGAATCGTATGTGAATCCGCAGCTAGCGTGACATGTTCATCACATACGACTCTTGACTTAGCGGGTTTTCACTCTTGGCCCCTTAGTGGCAGTATGGGAGAATGACAGTCTGTTACATTTTTTCGACTCTTGACTTAGCGGGTTTCACTCTTGGCCCCTTAGTGGCAGTATGGGAGAATGACAGTCTGTTACATTTTTCCATCACATACGACTCTTGACTTGAGTTAGCGGTTTTCACTCTTGGCCCTTAGTGGCAGTATGGGAGAATGACAGTCTGTTACATTTTCCATCACATTTTCACTCTTGGCCTTAGTGGCAGTATGGGAGAATGACAGTCTGTTACATTTTCCATCACATCTTGACAGTCTTGGTCTTGAGTTAGCGCATTTTTTCAGTCTTGGCCTTAGTGGCAGTATGGGAGAATGACAGTCTGTTACATGTTCATCACATATGACTCTTGAGTTAAGCGCCTGGAGGTTTGCTAGGGCGGAATCATATCTGAACCATAGGTATACCATGGGTTTGAGATTTTTCGGCTCTGCTTAAGGCTTTAACCCTTGCGAGGTTAGCTTAAGTGGGGCACAGTGCACCAGTACTTATCGGTGCTTAAGCCTGGTTGTCCGTGGGGGGTGGTACCCAGAGGGGGTGTTTGCCACTTTGTGTTGCGGGCTTAGCATAGAGGGTGTTAGCTAGTTTGATTAAGCGTGTTTAATTTGGGTTAAGTTTAGTGGAGTAGGATACAGGGTAATGCTCCCAGGCTCACACCTGCAGCGCAGGGGACAGAGAGGAGTCTTTGGAGCCTCTGTGAGGCAGCTGCAGCCTGTGTGAGAACATGCACTGTCTCCTAGGCCTCTCTGTGCCTCTCCAAGCGTCGGGGGGTCAAACCAGAGGTCAAGCTGTAGCTAGTAGGCCTCTGACAAGGCCTCGGCCTAAGTTTGGGCCTCTGTGAGTAGCTGCAGCCCGTGTGAGCACAAGCACTCTTCCCCAAGCCTCTCCAAGCATCAGGGGTCAAGTCAGAGGTCAGCAGTAGCTAGTAGGCCTCTCACAAGGCCTCAGCCTAAGCTGGAGGATTGGGTTAGATTGTAAATTAATTTTGGGAGAACAGAGTCTAGGTTGTGCTAGCTGTGGAAAGGGGATAGGGAAGAGGTTGGGCCTCTGTTAGGTGTATTAATTGGGGTTAAGTTTAGATGTAGGATACAGGGTAATGCTCCCAGGCTCACACACCTGCCTGGCGCGGGGGACAGAGAGGAGTCTTTGGAGCCTCTGTGAATCAGCTGGGGCCTGTGGGTGGGTGTGTGTGTGTGTAGGGGGTGCTGCAGTGGGTATAGCACAGCATCTAGGCCCAAGCATCTAGGCACAGCATCTAGGCCCAACTTTAATAATAATAATGTAATAATAATAATAAGTTGGGGCCTCTCTGAGCAGCTGGAGCCTCTCTGAGCAACAGGCCCCTCTCTCTGTCCCTCTCTATCACCTCTTGTGGCGTGTGTGCGTGTGTGTGGCTGTGCTTGGTGGGGGGGGTCTGGCGCAGCTCTCTGTGTCTCTCCTGCTCCTAGGCCCAAGTTGAGCCCGTCTGAGCACAAGCACTCATCCCCAGGCCTCTCGGCCCGTCCGATCACAGTAGCTAGTAGGCCTCTCACAAGGCCTTAGCTTAAGCTAATGTGTGTGTGTGTTTGGGGGAGGCTCAGGATTGGGTGAGATTCTAGATTAATTTTGGCGCTCGGGGCCTTAGCGCCCGCCACCCCGTCTCGCTGTGACCTTGCGTCGCGGAGATAAGCCGGTTGGCTAGGGAGCCAGAATCGCATTATGTGAATCCGCAGCTTGAAGCGGGTTTTCAAGCGTGACATGTTCATCACATCACGACTCTTGACTTAGCGGGTTTTCACTCTTGGCCCCTTAGTGGCAGTATGGGAGAATGACAGTCTGTTACATTTTCCATCACATCGACTCTTGACTTAGCGGGTTTTCACTCTTGGCCCCTTAGTGGCAGTATGGGAGAATGACAGTCTGTTACATTTTCCATCACATCACGACTCTTGACTTAGCGGGTTTTCACTCTTGGCCCCTTAGTGGCAGTATGGGAGAATGACAGTCTGTTACATTTTCCATCACATCACGAGTCTTGAGTTAGCGCTTTTTTCAGTCTTGGCCTTAGTGGCAGTATGGGAGAATGACAGTCTGTTACATGTTCATCACATATGACTCTTGAGTTAAGCGCCTGGAGGTTTGCTAGGGCGGAATCATATCTGAACCCGTAGGTATACCATGGGTTTGAGATTTTTTGGCTCTGCTTAAAGGCTTTAACCCTTGCGAGGTTAGCTCAAGTGGGGCACAGTGCACCAGTACTTATCGGTGCTTAAGCCTGGTTGTCCGTGGGGGGGTGGTACCCAGAGGGGGGTGTTTGCCACTTTGTGTTCTTGGGCTTAGCATAGAGGGTGTTAGCTAGTTTGATTAAGCGTGTTTAATTTGGGTTAAGTTTAGTGGAGTAGGATACAGGGTAATGCTCCCAGGCTCACACACCTGCCGCAGGGGACAGAGAGGAGTCTTTGGAGCCTCTGTGAGCAGCTGCAGCCTGTGTGAGAACATGCACTGTCTCCTAGGCCTCTCTGTGCCTCTCAAGCGTCAGGGGTCAAACCAGAGGTCAAGCTGTAGCTAGTAGGCCTCTGACAAGGCCTCGGCCTAAGTTTGGGCCTCTGTGAGTAGCTGCAGCCCGTGTGAGCACAAGCACTCTTCCCCAAGCCTCTCCAAGCATCAGGGGTCAAGTCAGAGGTCAGCAGTAGCTAGTAGGCCTCTCACAAGGCCTCAGCCTAAGCTGGAGGATTGGGTTAGATTGTAAATTAATTTTGGGAGAACAGAGTCTAGGTTGTGCTAGCTGTGGAAAGGGGATAGGGAAGAGGTTGGGCCTCTGTTAGGTGTATTAGTGGGGTTAAGTTTAGATGTAGGATACAGGGTAATGCTCCCAGGCTCACACACTGCTTGGCGCGGGGACAGAGAGGAGTCTTTGGAGCCTCTGTGAGCAGCTGGGGCCTGTGGGTGGGTGTGTGTGTGTGTAGGGGTGCTGCAGTGGGTATAGCACAGCATCTAGGCCCAAGCATCTAGGGCATCTAGGCCCAACTTTAATAATAATAATGTAATAATAATAATAAGTTGGGGCCTCTCTGAGCAGCTGGAGCCTCTCTGAGCAACAGGCCCCTCTCTCTGTCCCTCTCTATCACCTCTTGGCGTGTGTGCGTGTGTGTGGCTGTGCTTGGTGGGGGGTCTGGCGCGGCTCTCTGTGTCTCTCCCTGCTCCTAGGCCCAAGTTGAGCCCGTCTGAGCACAAGCACTCATCCCAGGCCTCTCGGCCCGTCCGATCACAGTAGCTAGTAGGCCTCTCACAAGGCCTTAGCTTAAGCTAATGTGTGTGTGTTTGGGGGGGAGCTCAGGATTGGGTGAGATTCTAGATTAATTTTGGGCTCGGGCCTTAGCGCCGCCACCCCGTCTCGCTGTGACCTTGCGTCGAGGAGATGGCCGGTTGGCTAGGGCCAGAATCGTATGTGAATCCGCAGCTAAGCGTGACATGTTCATCACTCTTGACTTAGCGGGACTCTTGACTTATGGGAGGGTTACATTTTTTCACTCTCTTGGCCCCTTAGTGGCAGTATGGGAGAATGACAGTCTGTTACATTTTCCATCACATACGACTCTTGACTTAGCGGGTTTTCACTCTTGGCCTTAGTGGCAGTATGGGAGAATGACAGTCTGTTACATTTTCCATCACACTCTTGACTTACGACTCTTGGGTTTTCACTCTTGGCCCCTTAGTGGCAGTATGGGAGAATGACAGTCTGTTACATTTTCCATCACATCTGAGTCTTGAGTTAAGCGCTTTTTCAGTCTTGGCCTTAGTGGCAGTATGGGAGAATGACAGTCTGTTACATGTTCATCACATATGACTCTTGACTTAGCGCCTGGAGGTTTGCTAGGGCCGGAATCATATACGAACCCGTAGGTATACCATGGGTTTGAGATTTTTTCGGCTCTGCTTAAGGCTTTAACCCTTGCGAGGTTAGCTCAAGTGGGGCACAGTGCACCAGTACTTATCGGTGCTTAAGCCTGGTTGTCCGTGGGGGGGGTGGTACCCAGAGGGGGGGGGGTGTTTGCCACTTTGTGTTGCGGGCTTAGCATAGAGGGTGTTAGCTAGTTTGATTAGCGTGTTTAATTTGGGTTAAGTTTAGTGGAGTAGGATACAGGGTAATGCTCCCAGGGTCACACACTGCAGCGGCGCAGGGGACAGAGAGGAGTCTTTGGAGCCTCTGTGAGCAGCTGCAGCCTGTGTGAGAACATGCACTGTCTCCTAGGCCTCTCTGTGCCTCTCCAAGCGTCAGGGGTCAAACCAGAGGTCAAGCTGTAGCTAGTAGGCCTCTGACAAGGCCTCGGCCTAAGTTTGGGCCTCTGTGAGTAGCTGCAGCCCGTGTGAGCACAAGCACTCTTCCCCAAGCCCCTCCAAGCATCAGGGGTCAAGTCAGAGGTCAGCAGTAGCTAGTAGGCCTCTCACAAGGCCTCAGCCTAAGCTGGAGGATTGGGTTAGATTGTAAATTAATTTTGGGAGAACAGAGTCTAGGTTGTGCTAGCTGTGGAAAAGGGGATAGGGAAGAGGTTGGGCCTCTGTTAGGTGTATTAGTGGGGTTAAGTTTAGATGTAGGATACAGGGTAATGCTCCCAGGCTCACACACACGCGCGCAGGGGACAGAGAGGAGTCTTTGGAGCCTCTGTGAGCAGCTGGGGCCTGTGGGTGGGTGTGTGTGTGTAGGGGTGCTGCAGTGGGTATAGCACAGCATCTAGGCCCAAGCATCTAGGCACAGCATCTAGGCCCAACTTTAATAATAATAATGTAATAATAATAATAAGTTGGGGCCTCTCTGAGCAGCTGGAGCCTCTCTGAGCAACAGGCCCCTCTCTCTGTCCCTCTCTATCACCTGCGCGCGCGTGTGTGCGTGTGTGTGGCTGTGCTTGGTGGGGGGGGTCTAGCGCAGCTCTCTGTGTCTCTCCCTGCTCCTAGGCCCAAGTTGAGCCCGTCTGAGCACAAGCACTCATCCCCAGGCCTCTCCCGGCCCGTCCGATCACAGTAGCTAGTAGGCCTCTCACAAGGCCTTAGCTTAAGCTAATGTGTGTGTGTTTGGGGGGGGGGCTCAGGATTGGGTGAGATTCTAGATTAATTTTGGGCTCGGGCCTTAGCGCCGCCACCCCGTCTCGCTGTGACCTTGCGTCGCGGAGATAAGCGGTTGGCTAGGGCCAGAATCGTATGTGAATCCGCAGCTAAGCGTGACATGTTCATCACATACGACTCTTGACTTAAGCGGGTTTTCACTCTTGGCCCCTTAGTGGCAGTATGGGAGAATGACAGTCTGTTACATTTTCCATCACATCACGACTCTTGACTTAGCGGGTTTTCACTCTTGGCCTTAGTGGCAGTATGGGAGAATGACAGTCTGTTACATTTTCCATCACATACGACTCTTGACTTAGCGGGTTTTCACTCTTGGCCCCTTAGTGGCAGTATGGGAGAATGACAGTCTGTTACATTTTCCATCACATACGAGTCTTGAGTTAGCGCTTTTTCAGTCTTGGCCCCTTAGTGGCAGTATGGGAGAATGACAGTCTGTTACATGTTCATCACATATGACTCTTGACTTAGCGCCTGGAGGTTTGCTAGGGCCGGAATCATATACGAACCCGTAGGTATACCATGGGTTTGAGATTTTTTCGGCTCTGCTTAAGGCTTTAACCCTTGCGAGGTTAGCTCAAGTGGGGCACAGTGCACCAGTACTTATCGGTGCTTAAGCCTGGTTGTCCGTGGGGGTGGTACCCAGAGGGGGTGTTTGCCACTTTGTGTTGCGGGCTTAGCATAGAGGGTGTTAGCTAGTTTGATTAGCGTGTTTAATTTGGGTTAAGTTTAGTGGAGTAGGATACAGGGTAATGCTCCCAGGGTCACACTGCAGCGCTTGGGGCGGGGGACAGAGAGGAGTCTTTGGAGCCTCTGTGAGCAGCTGCAGCCTGTGTGAGAACATGCACTGTCTCCTAGGCCTCTCTGTGCCTCTCCAAGCGTCAGGGGTCAAACCAGAGGTCAAGCTGTAGCTAGTAGGCCTCTGACAAGGCCTCGGCCTAAGTTTGGGCCTCTGTGAGTAGCTGCAGCCCGTGTGAGCACAAGCACTCTTCCCCAAGCCCCTCCAAGCATCAGGGGGTCAAGTCAGAGGTCAGCAGTAGCTAGTAGGCCTCTCACAAGGCCTCAGCCTAAGCTGGAGGATTGGGTTAGATTGTAAATTAATTTTGGGAGAACAGAGTCTAGGTTGTGCTAGCTGTGGAAAGGGGATAGGGAAGAGGTTGGGCCTCTGTTGGTGTGTATTAGTGGGGTTAAGTTTAGATGTAGGATACAGGGTAATGCTCCCAGGCTCACACACCTGTGGCGCCAGGGGACAGAGAGGAGTCTTTGGAGCCTCTGTGAGCAGCTGGGGCCTGTGGGTGGGTGTGTGTGTGTGTAGGGGTGCTGCAGTGGGTATAGCACAGCATCTAGGCCCAAGCATCTAGGCACAGCATCTAGGCCCAACTTTAATAATAATAATGTAATAATAATAATAAGTTGGGGCCTCTCTGAGCAGCTGGAGCCTCTCTGAGCAACAGGCCCCTCTCTCTGTCCCTCTCTATCACCTGCGTGGCGTGTGTGCGTGTGTGTGGCTGTGCTTGGTGGGGGGGTCTAGCGCAGCTCTCTGTGTCTCTCCCTGCTCCTAGGCCCAAGTTGAGCCCGTCTGAGCACAAGCACTCATCCCCAGGCCTCTCCCGGCCCGTCCGATCACAGTAGCTAGTAGGCCTCTCACAAGGCCTTAGCTTAAGCTAATGTGTGTGTGTTTGGGGGGGGGAGCTCAGGATTGGGTGAGATTCTAGATTAATTTTGGGCTCGGACCTTAGCGCCGCCACCCCGTCTCGCTGTGACCTTGCGTCGCGGAGATAGGCGGTTAGCTAGGGCCAGAATCGTATGTGAATCCGCAGCTAAGCGTGACATGTTCATCACATCGACTCTTGACTTAGCGGGTTTTCACTCTTGGCCTTAGTGGCAGTATGGGAGAATGACAGTCTGTTACATTTTCCATCACATACGACTCTTGACTTAGCGGGTTTTCACTCTTGGCCCCTTAGTGGCAGTATGGGAGAATGACAGTCTGTTACATTTTCCATCACATACGACTCTTGACTTAGCGGGTTTTCACTCTTGGCCCCTTAGTGGCAGTATGGGAGAATGACAGTCTGTTACATTTTCCATCACATCTGAGTCTTGAGTTAAGCTTTTTTCAGTCTTGGCCCCTTAGTGGCAGTATGGGAGAATGACAGTCTGTTACATGTTCATCACATATGACTCTTGACTTAGCGCCTGGAGGTTTGCTAGGGCCGGAATCATATACGAACCCGTAGGTATACCATGGGTTTGAGATTTTTTCGGCTCTGCTTAAGGCTTTAACCCTTGCGAGGTTAGCTCAAGTGGGGCACAGTGCACCAGTACTTATCGGTGCTTAAGCCTGGTTGTCCGTGGGGGGGGTGGTACCCAGAGGGGGTGTTTGCCACTTTGTGTTGCGGGCTTAGCATAGAGGGTGTTAGCTAGTTTGATTAGCGTGTTTAATTTGGGTTAAGTTTAGTGGAGTAGGATACAGGGTAATGCTCCCAGGGTCACACACACGCGCGCAGGGGACAGAGAGGAGTCTTTGGAGCCTCTGTGAGCAGCTGCAGCCTGTGTGAGAACATGCACTGTCTCCTAGGCCTCTCTGTGCCTCTCCAAGCGTCAGGGGTCAAACCAGAGGTCAAGCTGTAGCTAGTAGGCCTCTGACAAGGCCCTCGGCCTAAGTTTGGAGCCTCTGTGAGTAGCTGCAGCCCGTGTGAGCACAAGCACTCTTCCCCAAGCCCCTCCAAGCATCAGGGGTCAAGTCAGAGGTCAGCAGTAGCTAGTAGGCCTCTCACAAGGCCTCAGCCTAAGCTGGAGGATTGGGTTAGATTGTAAATTAATTTTGGGAGAACAGAGTCTAGGTTGTGCTAGCTGTGGAAAGGGGATAGGGAAGAGGTTGGGCCTCTGTTAGGTGTATTAGTGGGGTTAAGTTTAGATGTAGGATACAGGGTAATGCTCCCAGGCTCACACACACCTGTGGCGCTTGGGGGGGACAGAGAGGAGTCTTTGGAGCCTCTGTGAGCAGCTGGGGCCTGTGGGTGGGTGTGTGTGTGTGTAGGGGTGCTGCAGTGGGTATAGCACAGCATCTAGGCCCAAGCATCTAGGCACAGCATCTAGGCCCAACTTTAATAATAATAATGTAATAATAATAATAAGTTGGGGCCTCTCTGAGCAGCTGGAGCCTCTCTGAGCAACAGGCCCCTCTCTCTGTCCCTCTCTATCACCTGCTTGTGGCGTGTGTGCGTGTGTGTGGCTGTGCTTGGTGGGGGGTCTGGCGCAGCTCTCTGTGTCTCTCCCTGCTCCTAGGCCCAAGTTGAGCCCGTCTGAGCACAAGCACTCATCCCCAGGCCTCTCGGCCCGTCCGATCACAGTAGCTAGTAGGCCTCTCACAAGGCCTTAGCTTAAGCTAATGTGTGTGTGTTTGGGGGGGGGGCGCTCAGGATTGGGTGAGATTCTAGATTAATTTTGGGCGCTCGGACCTTAGCGCCGCCACCCCGTCTCGCTGTGACCTTGCGCGTGTGCGGAGATAAGCCGGTTGGCTAGGGCCAGAATCGTATGTGAATCCGCAGCTAAGCGTGACATGTTCATCACATCGACTCTTGACTTAGCGGGTTTTCACTCTTGGCCCCTTAGTGGCAGTATGGGAGAATGACAGTCTGTTACATTTTCCATCACATGCGACTCTTGACTTAGCGGGTTTTCACTCTTGGCCCCTTAGTGGCAGTATGGGAGAATGACAGTCTGTTACATTTTCCATCACATACGACTCTTGACTTAGCGGGTTTTCACTCTTGGCCTTAGTGGCAGTATGGGAGAATGACAGTCTGTTACATTTTCCATCACATCTGAGTCTTGAGTTAGAATTTTTTTTCAGTCTTGGCCTTAGTGGCAGTATGGGAGAATGACAGTCTGTTACATGTTCATCACATATGACTCTTGACTTAGCGCCTGGAGGTTTGCTAGGGCCGGAATCATATACGAACCCGTAGGTATACCATGGGTTTGAGATTTTTTCGGCTCTGCTTAAGGCTTTAACCCTTGCGAGGTTAGCTCAAGTGGGGCACAGTGCACCAGTACTTATCGGTGCTTAAGCCTGGTTGTCCGTGGGGGGTGGTACCCAGGGGGGGGGGGGTGTTTGCCACTTTGTGTTGCGGGCTTAGCATAGAGGGTGTTAGCTAGTTTGATTAGCGTGTTTAATTTGGGTTAAGTTTAGTGGAGTAGGATACAGGGTAATGCTCCCAGGGTCACACTTGTGGCGCGGGGGACAGAGAGGAGTCTTTGGAGCCTCTGTGAGCAGCTGCAGCCTGTGTGAGAACATGCACTGTCTCCTAGGCCTCTCTGTGCCTCTCCAAGCGTCAGGGGTCAAACCAGAGGTCAAGCTGTAGCTAGTAGGCCTCTGACAAGGCCTCGGCCTAAGTTTGGGCCTCTGTGAGTAGCTGCAGCCCGTGTGAGCACAAGCACTCTTCCCCAAGCCCCTCCAAGCATCAGGGGTCAAGTCAGAGGTCAGCAGTAGCTAGTAGGCCTCTCACAAGGCCTCAGCCTAAGCTGGAGGATTGGGTTAGATTGTAGAATTAATTTTGGGAGAACAGAGTCTAGGTTGTGCTAGCTGTGGAAAGGGGATAGGGAAGAGGTTGGGCCTCTGTTGGGTGTATTAGTGGGGTTAAGTTTAGATGTAGGATACAGGGTAATGCTCCCAGGCTCACACCTTGCAGCGGGGGACAGAGAGGAGTCTTTGGAGCCTCTGTGAGCAGCTGGGGCCTGTGGGTGGGTGTGTGTGTGTAGGGGTGCTGCAGTGGGTATAGCACAGCATCTAGGCCCAAGCATCTAGGCACAGCATCTAGGCCCAACTTTAATAATAATAATGTAATAATAATAATAAGTTGGGGCCTCTCTGAGCAGCTGGAGCCTCTCTGAGCAACAGGCCCCTCTCTCTGTCCCCTCTCTATCACCTCTTGGCGTGTGTGCGTGTGTGTGGCTGTGCTTGGTGGGGGGGTCTGGCGCTCTGGCTCTCTGTGTCTCTCCCTGCTCCTAGGCCCAAGTTGAGCCCGTCTGAGCACAAGCACTCATCCCCAGGCCTCTCGGCCCGTCCGATCACAGTAGCTAGTAGGCCTCTCACAAGGCCTTGGCTTAAGCTAATGTGTGTGTGTTTGGGGGGGGGGGGGGGGGGGCGCTCAGGATTGGGTGAGATTCTAGATTAATTTTGGCGGCTCGGACGCCGCCCGCCACCCCGTCTAGCTGTGACCTTGCGTCCTTGGGAGATATGGCCGGTTAGCTAGGGCCAGAATGCGTATGTGAATCCGCAGCTAGCGTGACATGTTCATCACATGCGACTCTTGACTTAGCGGTTTTCACTCTTGGCCCCTTAGTGGCAGTATGGGAGAATGACAGTCTGTTACATTTTCCATCACATGCGACTCTTGACTTAGCGGGTTTTCACTCTTGGCCCCTTAGTGGCAGTATGGGAGAATGACAGTCTGTTACATTTTCCATCACATACGACTCTTGACTTAGCGGGTTTTCACTCTTGGCCTTAGTGGCAGTATGGGAGAATGACAGTCTGTTACATTTTCCATCACATCACGAGTCTTGAGTTAAAAGGTCGCTTTTTTCAGTCTTGGCCTTAGTGGCAGTATGGGAGAATGACAGTCTGTTACATGTTCATCACATATGACTCTTGACTTAAGCCTGGAGGTTTGCTAGGGCGGAATCATATCTGAACCGTAGGTATACCATGGGTTTGAGATTTTTTGGCTCTGCTTAAGGCTTTAACCCTTGCGAGGTTAGCTCAAGTGGGGCACAGTGCACCAGTACTTGCTCGGTGCTTAAGCCTGGTTGTCCGTGGGGGGGTGGTACCCAGAGGGGGGGTGTTTGCCACTTTGTGTTGCGGGCTTAGCATAGAGGTGTTAGCTAGTTTGATTAAGCGTGTTTAATTTGGGTTAAGTTTAGTGGAGTAGGATACAGGGTAATGCTCCCAGGGTCACACCTGCAGCGCGGGGACAGAGAGGAGTCTTTGGAGCCTCTGTGAGCAGCTGCAGCCTGTGTGAGAACATGCACTGTCTCCTAGGCCTCTCTGTGCCTCTCCAAAGCGTCAGGGGGTCAAACCAGAGGTCAAGCTGTAGCTAGTAGGCCTCTGACAAGGCCTCCCCCTAAGTTTGGGCCTCTGTGAGTAGCTGCAGCCCGTGTGAGCACAAGCACTCTTCCCCAAGCCCCTCCAAGCATCAGGGGTCAAGTCAGAGGTCAGCAGTAGCTAGTAGGCCTCTCACAAGGCCTCAGCCTAAGCTGGAGGATTGGGTTGGGTGTAAATTAATTTTGGGGAGAACAGAGTCTAGGTTGTGCTAGCTGTGGAAAAGGGGATAGGGAAGAGGTTGGGCCTCTGTTGGGTGTATTAGTGGGGGTTAAGTTTAGATGTAGGATGCAGGGTAATGCTCCCAGGCTCACACACAGCGGCATGGGGGACAGAGAGGAGTCTTTGGAGCCTCTGTGGTCAGCTGGGGCCTGTGGGTGGGTGTGTGTGTGTGTAGGGGTGCTGCAGTGGGTATAGCACAGCATCTAGGCCCAAGCATCTAGGCACAGCATCTAGGCCCAACTTTAATAATAATAATGTAATAATAATAATAAGTTGGGGCCTCTCTGAGCAGCTGGAGCCTCTCTGAGCAACAGGCCCCTCTCTCTGTCCCTCTCTATCACCTGCTTGTGGCGTGTGTGCGTGTGTGTGTGGCTGTGCTTGGTGGGGGGGTCTAGGCAGCTCTCTGTGTCTCTCCCTGCTCTAGGCCCAAGTTGAGCCCGTCTGAGCACAAGCACTCATCCCCAGGCCTCTCCCGGCCCGTCCGATCCACCCAGTAGCTAGTAGGCCTCTCACAAGGCCTTGGCTTAAACTAATGTGTGTGTGT
>NW_025962851.1:21332-29864 GCF_017589495.1 Alosa alosa
GGAAGAGTGTTGTAGCTCACACGGGGTTGCAGCTACTCACAGAGGCTCAAACTTAGTCGAGGCCTTGTCAGAGGCCTAGCTACAGCTTGACCTCTGGTTTGACCCTGGACGCTTTGAGAGGTATTAGAGAGGCCAGGAGACAGTGCATGTTCTCACACAGGCTGTAGCTGAGCCTCACAGAGGCCCAAAGACCTCTGTCCCCTGCGCTACAGGTGTGACCCTGGAGCATTACCCTCTGTATCCTACTCTCACTAAACTTAACTCCAAATTAAACACGCTAATCAAACTAGCTAACACCCTCTATGCTAAGCCCGCAACACAAAAGTGGCAACACCCCCTCTGGGTACTAATTTCCACGACAACCAGGCTGCATAATCGATAGTACTGGTGCACTGTGCCCCCACTTGCTTTCAACTCGTATATGGAAGCCTTAAGCAGAGCCAAAAATCTCAAACCCATGGTATACTCATGGTCAGAGTATGATTCGCCCTAGCAAACTTGTGCGCCAGTCCAAGAGTCATATGTGATGAACATGTAACAGACTGTCATTCTCCCATACTGCCACTATAAATAAGAGTGAAACCCGGCTAAGTCAAGAGTCGTGATGTGGATGGAAAAATGCAACAGACTGTCATTCTCCCATACTGCCACTAAGGCTAAGTGAGGAAAACTCAAGGTCAAGAGTCGATGTGATGGAAAATGCACTGTCATTCTCCCATACTGCTACTATGGGGCCAAGAGTGAAACTCACAGTCAAGAGTCGATGATGAACATGTCACGCTAGCCGCGGATTCACATACGTATTCTGGTCTTCAGCCAATCACACTTCCGACGCAAGGTCACAGCGGACGGGGTGGTGTGGGCGCTATGTCCGGAGCGCCAAAATTAATCTAGAATCTCTCACCCATCTCTGAGCGCCTCCTGAAACACACACACATTGCTTAAGCTAAGGCCCAGAGGCCTACTAGCTACTGTGATCGGACTACTGGGAGGAGGGCCTGGGGATGAGGCAAGAAGTCAGACGGGCTCAACCTGGGCCTAGGAGCAGGAGAACACAGAGAGCCGCGCCAGACCCCCGCCCGGCACAGCCACACACGACACGCTGCTGCAGGGTGATGGGAGAGAGAGGGACAGAGAGAGGGGCCTGTTGTCTGTGAGTAGGCTCCAGCTGCTCAGAGAGGCCCAACCTATTATTATTATTACATTAAAGGGCTCCAGATGCTGTGCCTAGATGTTTTCTGCCTGACAAGCACCCACTGCAGCACCCCACACACACACACACTCACACTCCACAGGCCCCAGCTGGCTCACAGAGGCTCCAAAGACCCTCTGTCCCCTGCGGTGTGTGAGCCTGTATACTACTCCTGATCCTACCCACTGGGTCCAACCCAAATTAAACACGCCTAATCAAACTAGCTAACACCCTCTATGCCAAGAGCCCAACACAAAGCAAACACTCTCTGGCAAACACCACCAATTTCCCAC
This sequence comes from Alosa alosa, assembly GCF_017589495.1. Lineage (NCBI taxonomy): Eukaryota > Metazoa > Chordata > Actinopteri > Clupeiformes > Clupeidae > Alosa > Alosa alosa. The sequence continues at coordinate 22,818 of NW_025962851.1, forward strand.
TGACAACCACAGGCTTTTGGAACACAAGTACTGGTGCACTGCCCACTTGAGCTAACCGCAAGGTTAAAGCCTGGGCAGAGCCGAAAACTCAAACCATGGTATACCACGGTTCAGAGTATGATCTCGGCCTTAGCAAACCTCTGTATGCTTAAGTCAAGAGTCATATGTGACAGAACATAACAGACATCGTCATTCCATACTGCCACCAAGGCCAAGATCAAAACCCGGCTGTCATATCGTATGTGATGGAAAAATGTGTAACAGACTGGTTACCTCCCATACTGCCACCAGGCCAAGAGAAAAACCCACAAGTCGATATATATATAGAGCTCCACCGATGGTGATGAAAAATGTACACCGTCATTCTCCCATACTGCCACTAAGGCCAAGAGTGAAACCCGCTAAGTCAAGAGTCGATGATGGAAAAAATGTAACAGACTGTCATTCTCCCATACTGCCACTAAGGCCTATGAAACCCGCTAAGTCAAGAGTCGATGTGATGAACATGTCACGCTTAGCTGCGGATTCACATACGACTCTGGCCCTAGCTAACTGCCTATCTCCGCGACGTGCAAGGTCACAGCGAGACGGGGTGGCGGGCGCTAAGGCCCGAGCTAAAACTAATCTAGAATCTCACCCATCTCTGAGCTGCCCCCTCCCCCTTGTAAAACACACACACACATTAGCTTAAGCCAAGGCCTTGTGAGAGGCCTACTAGCTACTGTGATCGGACGGGCCGGGAGAGGCCTGGGGATGAGTGGGCTTGTGCTCAGACGGGCTCAACTTGGGCCTAGAGCAGGGAGAGACACAGAGAGCCGCGCCAGACCCCCACCAAGCACAGCCACACACACGCACACACGCCACAAGAGGTCATAGAGAGGGAGAGAGAGGGCCTGTTGCTCAGAGAGGCTCCAGCTGTTCAGAGAGGCCCCAACCATTATTATTACATCATTATTAAAGTTGGGCCTAGATGCTGTGCCTAGATGCTTGGGCCTAGATGCTGTGCGCTATACCCACTGCAGCACCCCTACACACACACACACCCACCCACAGGCCCTAGCTACAGGAGGCTCCAAAGACTCCTCTCTGTCCCCGCGCCAAGTGTGAGCCTGGGAGCATTCCTGTATCCTACTCCACTAAACTTAACCCAAATTAAACACGCTTAATCAAACTAGCTAACACCCTATGCTAAGCTCCGCAACACAAAGTGGCAACACCCCCTCTGGGTACCACCCCCCACGGACAACCAGGCTTAAGCAATCGATAAGTACTGGTGCACTGTGCCCCATAATTTAAGCTAACCTCGCAAGGGTTAAAGCCTTAAGCAGAGCCGAAAAAAACTCAAACCCATGGTCAGTATATGATTCCGCCGGTATCCAGGTAACTCAAGAGTCGATTGTGCCACTAAGGGGCCAAACTGAAAAGCGCTAACTCAAGACTCATATGTGATGGAAAATGTAACAGACTGTCATTCTCCCATACTGCCACTAAGGGGCCAAGACTGAAAAAAAGCGCTTAAGTCAAGAGTCAGATGATGGAAAATGTAACAGACTGTCATTCTCCCATACTGCCACTAAGGGGCCAAGAGTGAAAACCCGCTTAAGTCAAGAGTCGATGTGATGGAAAAATGTAACAGACTGTCATTCTCCCATACTCGCTACTAAGGGGCCAAGAGGAAAACCCGCTAAGTCAAGAGTCGATGTGATGAACATGTCACGCTTAGCTGCGGATTCACATACGATTCTGGCTCCTAGCTAACCGCCTTATCTCCGCGGGCGACGCAAGGTCACAGCGGACGGGGTGGCGGCGCTAAGGCCCGAGCGCCAAAATTAATCTAGAATCTCACCCAATCCTGAGCCCCCAAACACACACACATTAGCTTAGGGCTAAGGCCTTGTGAGAGGCCTACTAGCTACTGTGATCGGACGGGCCGGGAGAGGCCTGGGATGAGTGCTTGTGCTCAGACGGGCTCAACTTGGGCCTAGGAGCAGGGAGAGACACAGAGAGCTGCGCTTAGACCCCCCACCAAGCACAGCCACACACACGCACACACGCCACAAGAGGTGATAGAGAGGGACAGAGAGAGGGGCCTGTTGCTCAGAGAGGCTCCAGCTGCTCAGAGAGGCCCCAACTTATTATTATTATTACATTATTATTATTAAAGTTGGGCCTAGATGCTGTGCCTAGATGCTTGGGCCTAGATGCTGTGCTATACCCACTGCAGCACCCCCTACACACACACACACCCACCCACAGGCCCCAGCTACTCACAGAGGCTCCAAAGACTCCTCTCTGTCCCCCAAGTGCTGCAGTGTGTGAGCCTGGGAGCATTACCCTGTATCCTACATCTAAACTTAACCCCACTAATACACCTAACAGAGGCCCAACCTCTTCCCTATCCCCTTTCCACAGCTAGCACAACCTAGACTCTGTTCTCCCAAAATTAATTTACAATCTAACCCAATCCTCCAGCTTAGGCTGAGGCCTTGTGAGAGGCCTACTAGCTACTGCTGACCTCTGACTTGACCCCTGATGCTTGGAGAGGCTTGGGGAAGAGTGCTTGTGCTCACACGGGCTGCAGCTACTCACAGAGGCTCCAAACTTAGGCCGAGGCCTTGTCAGAGGCCTACTAGCTACAGCTTGACCTCTGGTTTGACCCCTGACGCTTTGAGAGGCACAGAGAGGCCTAGGAGACAGTGCATGTTCTCACACAGGCTGCAGCTGCTCACAGAGAGGCTCCAAAGACTCCTCTCTGTCCCCTGCGCCAGCAGGTGTGAGCCTGGGAGCATTACCCTGTATCCTACTCCACTAAACTTAACCCAAATTAAACACGCTTAATCAAACTAGCTAACACCCTCTATGCTAAGCCCGCAACACAAAGTGGCAAACACCCCCTCTGGGTACCACCCCCCACGGACAACCAGGCTTAAGCACCGATAAGTACTGGTGCACTGTGCCCCACTTAAGCTAACCTCGCAAGGGTTAAAGCCTTAAGCAGAGCCGAAAAATCTCAAACCCATGGTATACCCAAGGGTTCAGATATGATTCCGCCCTAGCAAACCTCCAGGCGCCAACTCAAGAGTCATATGTGATGAACATGTAACAGACTGTCATTCTCCCATACTGCCACTAAGGGGCCAAGACTGAAAAAGCGCTAACTCAAGACTCGTATGTGATGGAAAATGTAACAGACTGTCATTCTCCCATACTGCCACTAAGGGGCCAAGACTGAAAACCCGCTAAGTCAAGAGTCGTATGTGATGGAAAATGTAACAGACTGTCATTCTCCCATACTGCCACTAAGGGGCCAAGAGTGAAAACCCGCTAAGTCAAGAGTCGATGTGATGGAAAATGTAACAGACTGTCATTCTCCCATACTGCCACTAAGGGGCCAAGAGTGAAAACCCGCTAAAGTCAAGAGTCGTATGTGATGAACATGTCACGCTTAGCTGCGGATTCACATACGATTCTGGCCCCTAGCCAACCGGCCATCTCCGCGACGACGCAAGGTCACAGCGAGACGGGGTGGCGGCGCTAGCGTCCGAGCGGCCAAAATTAATCTAGAATCTCACCCAATCCTGAGCTTCCCCCCCCCCTGAACACACACACACATTAGCTTAAGCTAAGGCCTTGTGAGAGGCCTACTAGCTACTGTGATCGGACGGGCCGGGAGAGGCCTGGGGATGAGTGCTTGTGCTCAGACGGGCTCAACTTGGGCCTAGGAGCAGGGAGAGACACAGAGAGCTGCGCCAGACCCCCCCACCAAGCACAGCCACACACACGCACACACGCCACAAGAGGTGATAGAGAGGGACAGAGAGAGGGGCCTGTTGCTCAGAGAGGCTCCAGCTGCTCAGAGAGGCCCCAACTTATTATTATTATTACATTATTATTATTAAAGTTGGGCCTAGATGCTGTGCCTAGATGCTTGGGCCTAGATGCTGTGCTATACCCACTGCAGCACCCCTACACACACACACACACCCACCCACAGGCCCCAGCTGCTCACAGAGGCTCCAAAGACTCCTCTCTGTCCCCAAGCGCTGCAGGTGTGAGCCTGGGAGCATTACCCTGTATCCTACATCTAAACTTAACCCCACTAATACACCTAACAGAGGCCCAACCTCTTCCCCTATCCCCTTTCCACAGCTAGCACAACCTAGACTCTGTTCTCCCAAAAAATTAATTTACAATCTAACCCAATCCTCCAGCTTAGGCTGAGGCCTTGTGAGAGGCCTACTAGCTACTGCTGACCTCTGACTTGACCCCTGATGCTTGGAGAGGCTTGGGGAAGAGTGCTTGTGCTCACACGGGCTGCAGCTACTCACAGAGGCCCAAACTTAGGCCGAGGCCTTGTCAGAGGCCTACTAGCTACAGCTTGACCTCTGGTTTGACCCCTGACGCTTGGAGAGGCACAGAGAGGCCTAGGAGACAGTGCATGTTCTCACACAGGCTGCAGCTGCTCACAGAGGCTCCAAAGACTCCTCTCTGTCCCCCGCGCTGCAGGTGTGAGCCTGGGAGCATTACCCTGTATCCTACTCCACTAAACTTAACCCAAATTAAACACGCTTAATCAAACTAGCTAACACCCTCTATGCTAAGCCCAAGAACACAAAGTGGCAAACACCCCCTCTGGGTACCACCCCCCCACGGACAACCAGGCTTAAGCACCGATAAGTACTGGTGCACTGTGCCCCACTTAAGCTAACCTCGCAAGGGTTAAAGCCTTAAGCAGAGCCGAAAAAAAATCTCAAACCCATGGTATACCTATGGGTTCAGATATGATTCCGCCCTAGCAAACCTCCAGGCGCTTAACTCAAGAGTCATATGTGATGAACATGTAACAGACTGTCATTCTCCCATACTGCCACTAAGGGGCCAAGACTGAAAAAAGCGCTTAACTCAAGACTCGTGTGATGGATGGAAAACTGCCACTAACAGACTGTCATTCTGTCCCATACTGCCACTAAGGGGCCAAGAGTGAAAACCCGCTAAGTCAAGAGTCGTGATGTGATGGAAAATGTAACAGACTGTCATTCTCCCAACTGTCAAGAGTCAAGATGTGATGGAAAATGTAACAGACTGTCATTCTCCCATACTGCCACTAAGGGGCCAAGAGTGAAAACCCGCTAAGTCAAGAGTCGATGTGATGAAAATGTAACAGACTGTCATTCTCCCATACTGCCACTAAGGGGCCAAGAGTGAAAACCCGCTAAGTCAAGAGTTGTGATGAACATGTCACGCTAGCTGCGGATTCACATAATGATTCTGGCCCTAGCCAACCGGCCATCTCCGCAAGACGCAAGGTCACAGCGAGACGGGGTGGCGGCGCTATGGTCCGAGCCCAAAATTAATCTAGAATCTCACCCATCCTGAGCTCCCCCCCCCCCCCAAACACACACACATTAGCTTAAGCTAAGGCCTTGTGAGAGGCCTACTAGCTACTGTGATCGGACGGGCCGGGAGAGGCCTGGGGATGAGTGCTTGTGCTCAGACGGGCTCAACTTGGGCCTAGGAGCAGGGAGAGACACAGAGAGCTGCGCTAGACCCCCCCCCCAAGCACAGCCACACACACGCACACACACGCCACAAGAGGTGATAGAGAGGGACAGAGAGAGGGGCCTGTTGCTCAGAGAGGCTCCAGCTGCTCAGAGAGGCCCCAACTTATTATTATTATTACATTATTATTATTAAAGTTGGGCCTAGATGCTGTGCCTAGATGCTTGGGCCTAGATGCTGTGCTATACCCACTGCAGCACCCCTACACACACACACACCCACCCACAGGCCCCAGCTGCTCACAGAGGCTCCAAAGACTCCTCTCTGTCCCCCAAGCCACAGGTGTGTGAGCCTGGGAGCATTACCCTGTATCCTACATCTAAACTTAACCCCACTAATACACCTAACAGAGGCCCAACCTCTTCCCTATCCCCTTTCCACAGCTAGCACAACCTAGACTCTGTTCTCCCAAAATTAATTTACAATCTAACCCAATCCTCCAGCTTAGGCTGAGGCCTTGTGAGAGGCCTACTAGCTACTGCTGACCTCTGACTTGACCCCTGATGCTTGGAGAGGCTTGGGGAAGAGTGCTTGTGCTCACACGGGCTGCAGCTACTCACAGAGGCCCAAACTTAGGCCGAGGCCTTGTCAGAGGCCTACTAGCTACAGCTTGACCTCTGGTTTGACCCCTGACGCTTTGAGAGGCACAGAGAGGCCTAGGAGACAGTGCATGTTCTCACACAGGCTGCAGCTGAGGCTCACAGAGGCTCCAAAGACTCCTCTCTGTCCCCTGCGCCAGGTGTGTGAGCCTGGGAGCATTACCCTGTATCCTACTCCACTAAACTTAACCCAAATTAAACACGCTTAATCAAACTAGCTAACACCCTCTATGCTAAGCCCGCAACACAAAGTGGCAAACACCCCCCCTCTGGGTACCACCCCCCCCACGGACAACCAGGCTTAAGCACCGATAAGTACTGGTGCACTGTGCCCCACTTAAGCTAACCTCGCAAGGGTTAAAGCCTTAAGCAGAGCCTAAAAAAATCTCAAACCCATGGTATACCTAAGGGTTCAGATATGATTCCGCCCTAGCAAACCTCCAGGCGCTTAACTCAAGAGTCATATGTGATGAACATGTAACAGACTGTCATTCTCCCATACTGCCACTAAGGGGCCAAGACTGAAAAAGCGCTAACTCAAGACTCGTATGTGATGGAAAATGTAACAGACTGTCATTCTCCCATACTGCCACTAAGGGGCCAAGAGTGAAAACCCGCTAAGTCAAGAGTCGTGATGTGATGGAAAATGTAACAGACTGTCATTCTCCCATACTGCCACTAAGGGGCCAAGAGTGAAAACCCGCTAAGTCAAGAGTCGGATGTGATGGAAAATGTAACAGACTGTCATTCTCCCATACTGCCACTAAGGGGCCAAGAGTGAAAACCCGCTAAGTCAAGAGTCGTGATGTGATGAACATGTCACGCTTAGCTGCGGATTCACATACGATTCTGGCCCTAGCCAACCGCCATCTCCTCCGCGACGCAAGGT
>NW_025962852.1:0-2500 GCF_017589495.1 Alosa alosa
GTCACGGGAAACCCGCAATCTTTGGGTTCGGGGGAGTATAGTTTATAGCTGAAACTTAAAGGAATTATTGGAAGGGCACCACCAGGGTGGAGCCTGCGGCTTGATTTGACTCTTACACGGGAAACCTCACCCGGCCCGGACACGGAAAGGATTGACAGATTGATAGCTCTTTCGATTCCTGTGGGTGGTGGTGCATGGCGTTCTTAGTTGGGCGATTTGTCTGGTGGCGATTCCGATGCATGAGCGAGACTCCTCCATGCTACTAAATGATTCCATGACACAAATCAGTTTCAACTTCTTAGAGGGACAAGTGGCGTTTGCCCGCATGAGAGATCGACAATAACAGGTCTGTGATGCCCTTAGATGTCGGGGCTGCTTGCAGCGCCACAATGGGTGGATCAGCGTGTGTGTCTACTCTCTTGCCCGACGAAGCAGCGGGTGCTCCTTCGAACCCCACTGGATTGGGACTCAGGAGGATTGGTATTTCCCATCAGCGAGGGAATTCCCAGTAAGCGCGGGTCATAAGCTCGCGTTGATTAAGTCCCTGCCCTTTGTACACACCGCCATTAAGCTACTACCGAGTTGGATGGTTTAGTGAGGTCCTTGGTCGGCCCGCCCGGCATCTCGCGGGCCCTGGCCGGCGCCCGAAGAGCGATCAAACTTGACTATCTAGAGGAAGTAAAAAAGTCGTTTCAAGGTTTCCGTTGGGGTGAACCTGCGGAAGGATCGTGCCGATGCTTGGCCTTGAGGTGTGAGGCCCGCCTCGAGGCTGCCGAGAGCCCGTCTCCCGCGAGGGACCGAGGCCCGGCGGGGGGGGGGGCGAGGTAGAGCCCCATCTCGATCTCTCCGATCCCTCCCTCCCTCTTTTTTTTTGGCTCCGGCTTCGGCCCGGAAAAAGCTACAGAAACTCACTGAAAGCCCTCTCGTGGGGGCTGACCCGAGCCACCAACTCCGCCCGGTGGAGGGCTCATGGGGACCTCAAAAGCACCCGGCCCGAGGCGGCTCGTTCCCGGCCTGGCGAGACTCGATCAAAGACACCCTCACCCTTTTTGTCCCGGGATCTCAGGACCAAAACAAACCAAACAAAAGAATTACAACTCTTGGCGATTGGATCACTCGGCTTCGTCGTCGATGAAGAGCATAGCTAGCTGCGAGGAATTAATGTGAATTGCAGGACACATTGATCATCGACGCCGAGCGCATGCGACCGTGGGTCCATCGGGATTCACGCCCACCTGTCTGGTCGCTTTCCCATCAATGGGGCCCGGCTGGAGAACTCCAGCTGGCTAAGCGTCGCAGGCTCTACGCTACCGTCCCCCCTAAGCGCCAGACCAGATGCGCCTGGCGCCCGACGGCAGTGGGCGTCTAACCTCCCCGGCTTTTCAGTGGGGCGCCTGGCCCGTATTAAAATGCAGTGGCGGCTGCCGGTGGTCAAACACTGAGCTGCCAGCTCGTGGCCGGGCGCCCGGCTGGGGGAGAGAAGGCTCTGCCGCCGCTGCTGGGGCCAGCGCGGGACCTCGCCCGGAACTCCACCGCGGAGCCAGGCAAGGGGTCTCCCCCCGCCGCCCTTTGCATCTCTGCCTACGACCTCAGATCAGGCAGAGACAACCCGCTGAATTTAAGCATATTACTAGCGGAGGAAAAAAGACTAACCAGGATTCCCCAGTAGCTGCGGCGAAGAGGGGAAGAGCCCAGCGCTGAATCCCGTCCTCTCCTGGGCGCGGGAATTGTAGCGTCCCGGGCGTTCTCGGTGCGGTGCGGGGCCTGAGTCCCTTCTGATGGAGGCTCAGCCCGGGGACGGTGGCAGGCAGTAGCGGCCCCGCCCGCGGGGGTCCGCTCTTCCAGTCGGGTTTTGGGAATGCAGCCCAAAGCGGGTGGTAAACTCCATCTAAGGCTAAATACCGGCCTGAGGGCCGATAGTCAACAAGTACAACAGGGAAAGGGAAAAGAACTTTGAAGAGAGTTCAAGAGGCGTGAAACCCGTTAGAGGTAGCGGATGGGGTCAGCGCCCGTCCGCCCGAGGATTCAACCCGGCGGGTCTGGTCGACCCCTTCGGTGCGTGCCGGATCCCCTCTGGGGACCGCCGCCCGGTCGGGCTCGGCCTCCGCCGAGGCGCATTTCCTCCGACGCTGGTCGCGCCCGCGACCCGGCTCTGGGTCGACTAGGAAGGTCGAGGCGAAGGTGGCTACCAGCTCGGCCGGAGAAGCTTTACAGCGCCCTCCCGCCCGGCGTCGCCGTTTCCGGGGCCGCGGACGTGTACCTCAGCGCCCTCTCTCCCCGAGGAGGGGCCAGGGCCCCGTCCCCGGCGGCTGTCGACCCGGGCGGACTGTCCTCAGTCCGTGCCTGACCGGCGCAGCGCCCGCCAAGGCGAGGACCCGGCCCTCGCCGCAGGCCTTCGGGGGTCTGCGGCCCAGCGGTTGCCCACCGACCGTCTTGAAACCACGGACCAAGGAGTCCCCCACCTTGGCGAGTCAGGGAGCCCGACAAACCCCTGGCGCAA
>NW_025962853.1:0-8851 GCF_017589495.1 Alosa alosa
TGACCACCAGATGTCACTGTCTTGTCTTTGATGCTTTAAATGCTTCGGATCATTTTGCGATACAATCAGGAAGAAGCTTCAAAAGCTTCACAAGGCTTCGTTCGCCCATCACTAGACCCAAGTGCAAGACTCCACTAGGCAGAATTACGGACATAACAGAATTTATTTTTAACACAAACTTTACATTTAAAGACTTTCTTACTTACGTACATACGGTACTTTGACTAGACAAACAGAGAGACGATCCGACAAGGAACAGAGAAACAGGAGAGTAGAAATACACATACCAATTAACAGAAAGGCAGAGGACTGGACGAAACCAACGAGACAACAGAGAACAGGTGAGGAGGCAGAAATGGAGGGAAAACTAACAAGACAGGAAGCACAGACCAAATAAGGAGATTGGGCGGAGGCTGATGTTCTTTACTTGCTTCATCGAGCCCTCTCTGTTCTCAATGGGACAGGGGGGTATGTGAGGCTGATGTTCTTTACTTGCTTCATCGAGCCCTCTCTGTTCTCGATGGGACGGGGGGGGGGGTTATGTGAGGCTGATGTTCTTCGATTTCTCGAGCGCATTTAACACCATCCAGCCTCAGATCCTGAGAGGCAAACTTGAGAATCTGGGCATGGAGCCTGCCTTCATTGAGTGGATCATCAGCTACCTGACAGAGCGGCCACAGTATGTTAGACTGGGGAACATGGTCTCAGACACTGTGAAATCAAGTATTGGGGCCCCCCAGGGAACTGTACTATCCCCTTTCCTCATCATCATGTCACATACAAAACTATTCTGATGACACTGTTGTGGCGGCTTGTGTAAGGGGAGGAGAGGAGGAGGAGTACAGGAGGAGGAGAGGAAGAGGGGTGGAGGAGAGGAGGAGTACAGGAGGGTCATCTCAGAGTTTGCAGCCTGGAGCAGGTGCAATGGTCTTATCCCCAATACATCCAAAACCAAGGAGATGATAGTGGACTTTGGGAGGCGAAGACACATCATCTACCTGTGGTAATTGAGGAGGAGGGCATTGAGGTGGTCCAGACGTACAAATACCTGGGAGTCCACCTGGACCATAAACTGGACTGGTCAGTGCATGTAAATGCAGCAAACAGGAAAGGTCAGAGCAGGCTCTTTTTTCTCAGGAAGCTAAAATCCTTCCAAGTCTTTAACGAGATGCTGTACCTTTTTTATCAGTCGGTTGTTGCCAGTGCAGTGTTCTTTGCTGTGGTGTGCTGGGACAGCTGTATGACAGCCAGGGAGGGGAACCGACTTGACAAACTGGTCAGGAAGTGTGTGTCTGTGTTGGGGAGGAGGGTGGACTCTGTAGGAGATTTGGTGGATGAAAGAATGAGGAGCATGATGAAATCCATCCTCAGTAACAGGAGCCACCCGCTGCATGACACTGTGGTTGCCCAGCAAAGCAGCCGCAGTGACCGACTCCTCTCCATGAGCTGCAGGACTGAGAGGTTCAGGAGGTTATTTGTTCCGGCCGCCATAAGACTACATAACGGACCTGCTTGAAGTGCATTCATTATTTACCACTAATGATAGTAGCTTGTTTTGTTACTCTTTATTTTATTAACTGTTGTCATCAGTGTTTTGTTTGAATGTATTTCAGTGAGAATGCTTGTTAGTAGACAACACACTGCTGCTGGACATCTGAATTTCCCCTGTGGGGATGAATAAAAGTATCTATCTATCTATCTTGTACTCCCATACCACTTCTCCCTCAATACTGTTCTCTTCTGGACTCCCAAGTGTCCTGTGCTTTCTCTGCAGGATTCCCAAGTGTCCTGTGCTTTCTCTGCAGGATTCCCAAGTGTCCTGTGTTTTCTCTGCAGGATTTCTAAGCATCATGTGCTTTCTCTGCAGGATTCCCAAGTGTCCTGTGCTTTCTCTGCTGTGTGGATGAGATATATGTCACATAGGTGGATAGGATATATGTGTTACACGTTTCTATATGCTGTGCGGATTAGATATATGTCACAGTGCTAAATGTTATATGTGTTTAAATGTGTTGTTGTGCTGTGGAACATGATGAAAAGAAGATCTATCCAAGCGTCCTGTGCTTTCTTGCAGGATCCCTAAAGGCAATGGCATACTTTGGGGCATGCTTGGGGCAGCCGTGGCCTACCGGAGGGTTGCCGGTTCGAACCCTGACCAGTAGGAAGCGGCTGAAGTGCCCTTGAACAAGGCACCTAACCCCTCACTGCTCCCCGAGTGCCGCTGTTGTAGCAGGCAGCTCACTGCGTCGGGATTAGTGTGTGCTTCATCTCACTGTGTGTTCACTGTGTGCTGAGTGTGTTTCACTAATTCACGGATTGGGATAGAGGATTCCCATGTTGCAAAGATTGACAAGACAGATTGGACCGCCAGTTGGGTGGCAGAGGCCTCTGCATCCAATGGGCCTCCAAAGAGTTCATTCATACAGGATATAGACTTAACTGTGCAGTTGAATACAGAGGAGAATGGGAGTGATTCTCATTCACCCTGTGTACCTGCCAGTCAAAGTGAAGACCAGAGATCTGAGATTTCTATGCAGCTCTCTACACTGTAAAAAATAATAAGTAATGGTTACTTGAAAAAAGGGTGGAAACTCGTTGCCTTAAATAAGTTAAGTAAACAAAACTTTTCTCTTTCAAGTTATGTTTACTTGATGTCTACAAGTAATGCTTACTTAGAAGAAGTTATCCTTACTTAAGACTTTAAAGTTCTGGTTACTTACTTCCAACTAGTAAAGTTTACTTCATGCCCTCAAGTAAAGCTTACTTGAAACAAAGTTGTATTTACTACTGTTAAATGAGTTACCCTTACTTTGAGTTGTAAAGGGTACTTTTTATGTTGATAGTAAAGTTTACTTGCAGAATATACACAAATAGTTGGCACTATTAGATTAGATAACTTTATTGTCATTTTGCAGAGTACAAGTACAAAGACAACAAAATGCAGTTTGCATCTAACTAGAAGTGCAAAAAAAGCAGAAAAATGCAATGTGATATACAAAGACAGGTGGTGCATAGACAGGATAGGAAATATGCGGTGTAAACAGTAGTATACAGTTGGTTTTACAGAAGGTGGTTTAGAGTAATATAAATTAGGTATAAATATGTGCAGTGTATTAGCAGAATAAATATGGATATATTTGGTATGAACCATATAGACATATATGTACAGTATACAGCTATGTGCAGTGTGGTAACAGTACTGTAGTGCAGAAACAGTAACATTATAACAGTAGTAAGAATACGGTATGTGCAGGATGAATAGTATGAAGAGCAGTAGAAAATGGAATGGCTATATGTGTAATTACAGTATGTACATTTGTAAATAAATAGAACACTATGGGTGGATAGGGTAAAAATTGTCCACGGGGGTGGGTGTCCCCGTCAAGGTTTCCGTGGTCATGGTGGACACCTCAACAGGCACAGGCAAGGAGGCATCGGGCGGGGCTTAGCTGGTTGGTTGTCACCGATGCACAGCTAGAGTTCAGTAGGGTGACGGCCGCAGGGAAGGAGCTTCTCTGAACCTGCTGGTTTGGGTGCAGAGAGACCTGTAACGCCCCCAGAGGGGAGTGGGGTGAACAGTCTGTGGTTGAGGTGAGAACAGTCTTTGATGATGCTCTTGGCGCCCTACGCAAGCATCACTTGCCCTGGATGGCCTTGATGGTGGGGAGTGAGGAACCGTGATGCGCTGGGCCAGTTTTCACCACCCTCTGCAGTTTTTTTCGGGTCGATTCTGGTGTAACCTCCATGTTTCAATCAGTAGTGTTTGAGCAACTGACCTCTGACTTCACATCCAAACAAGCACAACTTACATGTCCAGTTCATTGCTCTGCATTTTCAGTTTTCCAACTGCAAAAGAAAAAGAGGGTAAAATTATTATCAATATGCATCTATTGGCCATGTTTAACTAAAACAGCTGATTAAGTTTTATCACATTAAATGTTAATTTAAATTATTTCTCCAGAGACCTAATTAATACTGTTAAGCTAAAAATATTATGATTTGGCAACTTAATTTTCTCTATTGCTTCAGGCCTAGTACATTTTATCACAATAGAATTTAAAATGTCAATCATAACGTTGGAATTATATGATGCCATTTTGCACCTCAATAACAGCACATTCATTTCAAATTCCACACCTGCAATCCTAAGTCCTCTTGCTAAATCCAACGAAAGATTTTAGATAAAAAGACCATGGCTTTCTCAGTCCAGTAAGGTTATGAGTCAATTATCCTAATTTGTTTTATCAACAGTAGGAATATCGACGTAAACCATACACAGTTTAATCTTTACACGCTTTGAATCAACTTAGCATGCTAGCAAGCCGCTTTCTCATGAGAAATGGCTAACGTTAGAACTAAACTTCATTAAGAGAGCTCATGAAGACAACTGCTATTGGCAAATTTATACAGCCTAGTTTTAGACCCCAGGCTTCACCACTTCCTCATAACTTCGATAACAAAAAAAATATCAAAGGGCTTGAATACCTAGAATATTTGTTTTCTGCTCAGCATGGTCTGAGGCAGTGTTAACAAAGATCTTTGTTTTAACTTCGCGCAAGCTGCTATCAGTTAGCTGCAAACGTTAGCAGCTACGATATATCAACCCTTAGCAAGTTGAACTTAACATTACCCCAGTTGTTAATGAAACCGAATGTACAGTTTTGCACACAAATGCTGTTAGTTCAACTTTATACTGTAAACATTTGACACGTTAATACATACTGTAAACTTACCGACAGGAGCAAGTCACCGGGTGAAGCTGTTACACTCCCATCCCAAAAGTCAGCCACACCGTAACACTGCCAACCGTTGGCTGTGGAATCCAGAATGCTCCCTCTGCAACTGTGCGCGTGTGCACTGCGTGAGTCCAGTTTACTCAGGTCTGAGTTGTGAAGCTTAGTCGTGTATCTCAAGTTTTAGACCCCATTGTTGCAAGTTCGGCACATTACTAATGTTACTCTAGTAAGAACACTTGGTCAGCCTATAGTAAGTAAAGTATACTTGTGTTACTGCAGTAAGATGTAGTGTTATTTTTTACAGTGTAGTATTGGAAGTTCCCCAAGTAGTAGAGCTAGTGTAGTTAAGACTCGACTGGGTAGAGTAGTTAAACCAGTGAATCGGCTGATTCAGAACATGACACAACACTATGCTCAGCACACAAACAGTTCAGTTCGTAGTTTGGCGAGAGCTTTAATGTCATGAATACATTACACACACACATACTGACACACTGATCAAAGATTGAGTGATAATGTTTTTTTTATTGATTCATACCAAGTCAAGATACAGTTGTCATTCTGAGACGTTTTAGGTAGTGTATATGGCACTCCTGTAGCAAGTACATCATACCATTTGCTGGGAGAGGTAGGGGCAGAGGCCTATATATGAACACAGGAGAAGAAGTTAAAAAGTTATGTTTTACTGACACTTTGGGGGGGGGCAGGTCGCATGGCTACACACACTGTAGGATTCACATCTCTCGCACAGACACCACCTCCACTTATCAGTGATAGTGGTAGGGACACACAGGTGAAGGTAGGCCATGTATTTACGTCCCCTGTAGGGCCAACATTTTCCACACCCATTGTATCTACCAATAGCAATGACCCCACAGCTGAACTCCGTGACCTAATTACTGTATTGGGAAACCAAATAGGAGATTCAATAGCCAGTCGGCTGTTTGCCACTCCTCAGTCTGTTTCACCATCTAGTAATGCAGTATCCCCAGTGTTAGGAGACAGACATGATCATACCAGTAGCACACTTGATCTCACCAAAGTTAATGTGATTGTCAAGCCGGATGTTCGTGAGCCCGCTGTGTTCAGAGGAGAGGAATCTGACAAGTGCACAGTGCAAGAATGGATAGAGCTGATGGAGGTGTATTTAAGAAAGAAGAACTGTCCTGCTTTAGACCAAGCTGAGGAGATTTTGAGCCATTTAATGGGTAGGGCCAAGAAAATTGTGAAAGTGGGGTTAAAGAGTGTCTCTACCCCTGATGAGACAGTCCAGCAAGAAATTATTTATGATATCCTGAGGCAGTATTTCAGTGAAAGTCCTGTATCATGCTTACCGTTGGCGGATTTCTATGCCACTCAACCCAGTGTGGGTGAGAGTCCAGTGGATTATTGGGTGCGTTTGAACACAGCGGCTGAGCAGGCAGATCGTCATCTGAAAAAGCAAGGTAGAAAGTTAGAGAACACGAGTGCAGAGATTTCTATGATGTTCATAAGGAACTGCAATGACCCTGACTTGTCCAGTGTATTTAAGAGCAGGCCAATGAGCAGATGGACCTCCACGGAAGTGCAGGAAGCTATCGATGAGCATCAAAGGGAGCACCTGTCTAAGAAGAAGTCAGGGAATGTTGGGAAAGTTAAAACACTCCAGGTAGCCACAGCTGCTACTTACTCTATGGCAGAGGTTAAGGAGGAGGCGTCTACAAATGCACCAAGTCCATTCTGCCCTCCCAGGTCTAGTGAGTCTGCAGGTGTGGAAGGAGGTGCATTCAAACGTGTTCTTTGTATGTTGGAGAGAGTCTGCATCAACGTTGCCTAAGCACTTGCTAATGAAACCTACTTATTGTGTTGCGACCTAGAAGTATTATTTTATAATTTCATAATTTCCTAGAATATAGATATAAATACTCAATAAAGACTCTATTTTATCTATCCAAGCATCCTGTGCTTTCTCTGCAGGATTCCTAAGCATCCTGTGCTTTCTTGCAGGATCCCTAAAAGCAATGGCATACTCCTCCACCACGGCTTGGGGCAGCCTACTGGTTAGCGCTTCGGACTTTGTAACCGGAGGGTTGCCGGTTCGAACCACGACCAGTAGGCACGGCTGAAAGTGCCCTTGAGCAAGGCACCTAACCCCTCACTGCTCCCCTGAGCCGCTGTTGTAGCAGGCAGCCTACCGCGCCGGGATTAGTGTCTGCTTCACCTCACTGATGGTTCACTGTGTGCTGAGTGTGTTTCACAAATTGACGGATTGGGATAAATAAGAAAACAGCTTTATTTTGCCGTAACAAATAGACTAGAGTCGTAATGCTGTCTCATGTTCAAGAAAACAGATTCAAATCACACACAGAGTAATAATGCCATCTCATGTTTAGGAAAACACTAAATATATATATTTTAGCCATCACACACAGTAATAATGCCGTCTCATGTTTAGGAAAACACTAACAGATTTTTAGCCATCACACACAGAGTAATAATGCCGTCTCATGTTTAGGAAAACACTAACAGATTTTTAGCCATCACACACAGAGTAATAATGCCGTCTCATGTTGTAGATGATGTAGGCTATCTGACAAGTCAAAGGAGAAATGAACAGCAGTCTGCAAGTGTGCAAAATAGCTTACATAACCACCACCACGCTGATTTTCATCCGGGTTGGGTGGTTAGAAACCTAACGCCAAATTTGAGGCATGTTAAGAGTTGGCTTTGAATCTATTATGCTTTTAGTTAATGCCATATTAGATTAAAATGTGTGAAATGGCAAAGTGAAACATTTTCTTGTCTAAGTTTAATCTTGATATATAGCTTAAAATGTTGCCAATGTAACCCAAAAAGCCTTCTTTTTCCCTCCCTCTTAAACACGCCCCTGTTCCATAATGCTACAGCCTAGTAGTAGGCTAACAACAGTAAGTAGGCCTAGCTAACCGCCAGCAATCAGCATAGAAAAGTAGCTTATTTCATGTTAGCCTTATGTATAATATGATATAGATATAATATGATACAATACGGTCCTAATATGATATGGTCCTAAACCCTCCTAAAACCCATTGCGCTGTCGGTAGTGACGCCAAGGCCAGCTTTGATTGATTGATTAGTTCACTTTTTCAACATTATTGGTTCCCTGGAGATGTAACAGGTCAGGACAGGTGTAACTTGAACTGTTTGAATATATTTTCATGATTTGATGTAGCTAGGCTACCTAATATTTGAGGCATATTAAAACAATAATAGGCTATTTTATAATTATAAATAGGTTCATTTGAAATACATTCATTTTTATTCAGATGATACATTTCATCTTATTCTATAAAACGCTCAGATGTAGGTTATGTGGCTTTGAATGAATGCAATGTCTATTTGTTTGTTACAAATAAAACCCAGCAGTTCATAACTAGCCTATTGTAGCTTATTTTAAAATGAAAACATGGGTAAATCATCATGAATTTCAATGATTTGGCTATGACTTGACTTGCTTGACCCAAGTTATGACTTGGCTTGACTTGCTTGACTGTCACAAAAAATGACTTGGACTTGCTTGAGACTTGAAGGTTAAGACTTGAGACTTGCTAGTGACTTGCACATGTGTGACTTACTCCCACCTCTGGAAAACACTAACAGATTGTTAGCCATCACACACAGAGTAATAATGCCGTCTCATGTTTAGGCCATCACACACAGAGTAATAATGCTGTCTCATGTTTAGGCCATCACACACAGAGTAATAATGCCGTCTCATG
Organism: Alosa alosa; assembly: GCF_017589495.1. Lineage (NCBI taxonomy): Eukaryota > Metazoa > Chordata > Actinopteri > Clupeiformes > Clupeidae > Alosa > Alosa alosa. The sequence goes on from NW_025962853.1 coordinate 8,474, forward strand.
TTTAGGCCATCACACGCAGAGTAATAATGCTGTCTCATGTTTAGGAAAACACTGACAGATTGTTAGCCATCACACACAGAGTAATAATGCCGTCTCATGTTTAGGCCATCACACACAGAGTAATAATGCTGTCTCATGTTTAGGAAAACACTGACAGATTGTTAGCCATCACACACAGAGTAATAATGCCGTCTCATGTTTAGGCCATCACACACAGAGTAATAATGCCGCCTTCATGTTTAGGCCATCACACACAGAGTAATAATGCTGTCTCATGTTTAGGAAAACACTGACAGATTGTTAGCCATCACACACAGAGTAATAATGCCGCCCTCACGTTTAGGCCATCACACAGAGTAATAATGTTGTCTCATGTTT
>NW_025962854.1:0-8846 GCF_017589495.1 Alosa alosa
GAAAACTAAGAAAATCTGAAAAGTCGAAAAAAAATCAGACAATTTTTTTTTTTCTTTTTTTGCCATAGATCATGCATTTCAAATGTCTAGGCGTGAATTAAAAAATAATTTGGACAATATCTGACATATTTTGAAATTTGTCAAAATCTGTTTTTTTCCTGACCCCGGACCTTATGTGAAAACTAAGAAAATCTGAAAAGTCCGAAAAAAATCAGACCAATTTTTTTTTTTCTTTTTTTTGCCATAGATCATGCATTTCAAATGTCTAGGCGTGAATTAAAAATAATTTGGACAATATCTGACATATTTTGAAATTTGTCAAAATCTGTCTTTTTTCCTGACCCGGACCTTATGTGAAAACTAAGAAAATCTGAAAAGTCCGAAAAAAAATCAGACATTTTTTTTTTCACTTTTTTTTTTGCCATAGATCATGCATTTCAAATGTCTAGGCGTGAATTAAAAATAATTTGGACAATATCTGACATATTTTGAAATTTGTCAAAATCTGTTTTTTTCCTGACCCGGACCTTATGTGAAAACTAAGAAAATCTGAAAAGTCCGAAAAAAAAAATCAGACCAATTTTTTTTTTCACTTTTTTGCCATAGATCATGCATTTCAAATGTCTAGGCGTGAATTAAAAATAATTTGGACAATATCTGACATATTTTGAAATTTGTCAAAATCTGTTTTTCCTGACCCCGGACCTTATGTGAAAACTAAGAAAATCTGAAAAGTCCGAAAAAAAAAATCAGACCAATTTTTTTTTCACTTTTTTTGCCATAGATCATGCATTTCAAATGTCTAGGCGTGAATTAAAAATAATTTGGACAATATCTGACATATTTTGAAATTTGTCAAAATCTGTCTTTTTCCTGACCCGGACCTTATGTGAAAACTAAGAAAATCTGAAAAGTCCGAAAAAAAATCAGACCAATTTTTTTTTTTCACTTTTTTTGCCATAGATCATGCATTTCAAATGTCTAGGCGTGAATTAAAAATAATTTGGACAATATCTGACATATTTGAAATTTGTCAAAATCTGTTTTTCCTGACCCGGACCTTATGTGAAAACTAAGAAAATCTGAAAAGTCCGAAAAAAAATCAGACCAATTTTTTTTTTTCTTTTTTTTTGCCATAGATCATGCATTTCAAATGTCTAGGCGTGAATTAAAAATAATTTGGACAATATCTGACATATTTTGAAATTTGTCAAAATCTGTCTTTTTCCTGACCCCGGACCTTATGTGAAAACTAAGAAAATCTGAAAAGTCCGAAAAAAAAAAAATCAGACAATTTTTTTTTTTTTCACTTTTTTGCCATAGATCATGCATTTCAAATGTCTAGGCGTGAATTAAAAAATAATTTGGACAATATCTGACATATTTTGAAATTTGTCAAAATCTGTTTTTTCCTGACCCGGACCTTATGTGAAAACTAAGAAAATCTGAAAAGTCGAAAAAAATCAGACAATTTTTTTTTTCACTTTTTTTTTTGCCATAGATCATGCATTTCAAATGTCTAGGCGTGAAATAAAAAATAATTTGGACAATATCTGACATATTTTGAAATTTGTCAAAATCTGTTTTTTCCTGACCCCGGACCTTATGTGAAAACTAAGAAAATCTGAAAAGAAAAAAAAAAAAAAATCAGACAATTTTTTTTCACTTTTTTTGCCATAGATCATGCATTTCAAATGTCTAGGCGTGAATAAAAAATAATTTGGACAATATCTGACATATTTTGAAATTTGTCAAAATCTGTCTTTTTCCTGACCCCGGACCTTATGTGAAAACTAAGAAAATCTGAAAAGTCGAAAAAAAATCAGACCAATTTTTTTTTTTCACTTTTTTTTGCCATAGATCATGCATTTCAAATGTCTAGGCGTGAAATTAAAAATAATTTGGACAATATCTGACATATTTTGAAATTTGTCAAAATCTGTTTTTCCTGACCCCGGACCTTATGTGAAAACTAAGAAAATCTGAAAAGTCGAAAAAAATCAGACAATTTTTTTTTTTCACTTTTTTTGCCATGATCATGCATTTCAAATGTCTAGACGTGAATTAAAAAACAATTTGGACAATATCTGACATATTTTGAAATTTGTCAAAATCTGTTTTTTCCTGACCCCGGACCTTATGTGAAAACTAAGAAAATCTGAAAAGTCGAAAAAAATCAGACCAATTTTTTTTTTTTTTTTTTTTATGCATTTCAAATGTCTAGACGTGAATTAAAAATAATTTGGACAATATCTGACATATTTTGAAATTTGTCAAAATCTGTCTTTTTTCCTGACCCCGGACCTTATGTGAAAACTAAGAAAATCTGAAAAGTCCGAAAAAAATCAGACCATTTTTTTTTTCACTTTTTTTGCCATAGATCATGCATTTCAAATGTCTAGACGTGAATTAAAAATAATTTGGACAATATCTGACATATTTTGAAATTTGTCAAAATCTGTCTTTTTTCCTGACCCGGACCTTATGTGAAAACTAAGAAAATCTGAAAAGTCCGAAAAAAATCAGACCAATTTTTTTTTCACTTTTTTTTTGCCATAGATCATGCATTTCAAATGTCTAGACGTGAATTAAAAAATAATTTGGACAATATCTGACATATTTTGAAATTTGTCAAAAATCTCTTTTTCCTGACCCGGACCTTATGTGAAAACTAAGAAAATCTGAAAAGTCGAAAAAAATCAGACAATTTTTTTTTTCTTTTTTTGCCATAGATCATGCATTTCAAATGTCTAGGCGTGAATTAAAAATAATTTGGACAATATCTGACATATTTTGAAATTTGTCAAAATCTGTTTTTTTCCTGACCCGGACCTTATGTGAAAACTAAGAAAATCTGAAAAGTCGAAAAAAAAATCAGACAATTTTTTTTTTCTTTTTTTTGCCATAGATCATGCATTTCAAATGTCTAGACGTGAATTAAAAATAATTTGGACAATATCTGACATATTTTGAAATTTGTCAAAATCTGTCTTTTTTCCTGACCCCGGACCTTATGTGAAAACTAAGAAAATCTGAAAAGTCCGAAAAAAATCAGACAATTTTTTTTTCACTTTTTTTGCCATAGATCATGCATTTCAAATGTCTAGACGTGAATTAAAAATAATTTGGACAATATCTGACATATTTTGAAATTTGTCAAAATCTGTCTTTTTTCCTGACCCCGGACCTTATGTGAAAACTAAGAAAATCTGAAAAGTCGAAAAAAATCAGACCATTTTTTTTTTCTTTTTTTTGCCATAGATCATGCATTTCAAATGTCTAGGCGTGAATAAAAAATAATTTGGACAATATCTGACATATTTTGAAATTTGTCAAAATCTGTTTTTTTCTGACCCCGGACCTTATGTGAAAACTAAGAAAATCTGAAAAGTCCGAAAAAAAAATCAGACAATTTTTTTTTTCACTTTTTTTTTGCCATAGATCATGCATTTCAAATGTCTAGGCGTGAAATAAAAAAAATAATTTGGACAATATCTGACATATTTTGAAATTTGTCAAAATCTGTTTTTTTTCCTGACCCCGGACCTTATGTGAAAACTAAGAAAATCTGAAAAGTCGAAAAAAAATCAGACCAATTTTTTTTTCACTTTTTTGCCATAGATCATGCATTTCAAATGTCTAGGCGTGAATTAAAAATAATTTGGACAATATCTGACATATTTTGAAATTTGTCAAAATCTGTTTTTTTCCTGACCCCGGACCTTATGTGAAAACTAAGAAAATCTCTGAAAAGTCCGAAAAAAAATCAGACCATTTTTTTTTTTTTCACTTTTTTTTTGCCATAGATCATGCATTTCAAATGTCTAGGCGTGAATTAAAAATAATTTGGACAATATCTGACATATTTTGAAATTTGTCAAAATCTGTTTTTTCCTGACCCCGGACCTTATGTGAAAACTAAGAAAATCTGAAAAGTCGAAAAAAATCAGACCAATTTTTTTTTCACTTTTTTTGCCATAGATCATGCATTTCAAATGTCTAGGCGTGAATTAAAAAATAATTTGGACAATATCTGACATATTTTGAAATTTGTCAAAATCTGTCTTTTTTTCCTGACCCCGGACCTTATGTGAAAACTAAGAAAATCTGAAAAGTCGAAAAAAAAATCAGACAATTTTTTTTTTTCACTTTTTTTTTGCCATAGATCATGCATTTCAAATGTCTAGGCGTGAATTAAAAAATAATTTGGACAATATCTGACATATTTTGAAATTTGTCAAAATCTGTTTTTTCCTGACCCCGGACCTTATGTGAAAACTAAGAAAATCTGAAAAGTCGAAAAAAAAATCAGACAATTTTTTTTTTTTCTTTTTTTGCCATAGATCATGCATTTCAAATGTCTAGGCGTGAATTAAAAATAATTTGGACAATATCTGACATATTTTGAAATTTGTCAAAATCTGTTTTTCCTGACCCCGGACCTTATGTGAAAACTAAGAAAATCTGAAAAGTCCGAAAAAAAAAATCAGACCAATTTTTTTTTTCACTTTTTTGCCATAGATCATGCATTTCAAATGTCTAGGCGTGAATTAAAAATAATTTGGACAATATCTGACATATTTTGAAATTTGTCAAAATCTGTCTTTTTTTCCTGACCCGGACCTTATGTGAAAACTAAGAAAATCTGAAAAGTCGAAAAAAAAATCAGACCAATTTTTTTTTTCACTTTTTTTGCCATAGATCATGCATTTCAAATGTCTAGGCGTGAATTAAAAAATAATTTGGACAATATCTGACATATTTTGAAATTTGTCAAAATCTGTTTTTTCCTGACCCGGACCTTATGTGAAAACTAAGAAAATCTGAAAAGTCCGAAAAAAAATCAGACCAATTTTTTTTCACTTTTTTTTGCCATAGATCATGCATTTCAAATGTCTAGGCGTGAATTAAAAAATAATTTGGACAATATCTGACATATTTTGAAATTTGTCAAAATCTGTCTTTTTTTCCTGACCCGGACCTTATGTGAAAACTAAGAAAATCTGAAAAGTCGAAAAAAAAATCAGACCAATTTTTTTTCACTTTTTTGCCATAGATCATGCATTTCAAATGTCTAGGCGTGAATTAAAAATAATTTGGACAATATCTGACATATTTTGAAATTTGTCAAAATCTGTCTTTTTTCCTGACCCGGACCTTATGTGAAAACTAAGAAAATCTGAAAAGTCCGAAAAAAAATCAGACAATTTTTTTTTTTCACTTTTTTTTTGCCATAGATCATGCATTTCAAAAATGTCTAGGCGTGAATTAAAAATAATTTGGACAATATCTGACATATTTTGAAATTTGTCAAAATCTGTTTTTTCCTGACCCCGGACCTTATGTGAAAACTAAGAAAATCTGAAAAGTCGAAAAAAAAAATCAGACCAATTTTTTTTTTCACTTTTTTTTGCCATAGATCATGCATTTCAAATGTCTAGGCGTGAATTAAAAATAATTTGGACAATATCTGACATATTTTGAAATTTGTCAAAATCTGTTTTTTCCTGACCCGGACCTTATGTGAAAACTAAGAAAATCTGAAAAGTCCGAAAAAAAATCAGACAATTTTTTTTCACTTTTTTTGCCATAGATCATGCATTTCAAATGTCTAGGCGTGAATTAAAAAATAATTTGGACAATATCTGACATATTTTGAAATTTGTCAAAATCTGTCTTTTTTCCTGACCCGGACCTTATGTGAAAACTAAGAAAATCTGAAAAGTCCGAAAAAATCAGACCAATTTTTTTTTCACTTTTTTTTTGCCATAGATCATGCATTTCAAATGTCTAGGCGTGAATTAAAAAATAATTTGGACAATATCTGACATATTTTGAAATTTGTCAAAATCTGTTTTTTCCTGACCCCGGACCTTATGTGAAAACTAAGAAAATCTGAAAAAAGTCGAAAAAAAAATCAGACCAATTTTTTTTTTTTCTTTTTTGCCATAGATCATGCATTTCAAATGTCTAGGCGTGAATTAAAAATAATTTGGACAATATCTGACATATTTTGAAATTTGTCAAAATCTGTCTTTTTCCTGACCCCGGACCTTATGTGAAAACTAAGAAAATCTGAAAAGTCCGAAAAAAATCAGACCAATTTTTTTTTTTCACTTTTTTTTGCCATAGATCATGCATTTCAAATGTCTAGGCGTGAAATAAAAAATAATTTGGACAATATCTGACATATTTTGAAATTTGTCAAAATCTGTCTTTTTCCTGACCCGGACCTTATGTGAAAACTAAGAAAATCTGAAAAGTCGAAAAAAAAAAATCAGACCAATTTTTTTTTCACTTTTTTTTGCCATAGATCATGCATTTCAAATGTCTAGGCGTGAATTAAAAATAATTTGGACAATATCTGACATATTTTGAAATTTGTCAAAATCTGTCTTTTTTCCTGACCCCGGACCTTATGTGAAAACTAAGAAAATCTGAAAAGTCCGAAAAAAAATCAGACCATTTTTTTTTTCACTTTTTTTGCCATAGATCATGCATTTCAAATGTCTAGGCGTGAATTAAAAAATAATTTGGACAATATCTGACATATTTTGAAATTTGTCAAAATCTGTTTTTCCTGACCCCGGACCTTATGTGAAAACTAAGAAAATCTGAAAAGTCCGAAAAAAAATCAGACCATTTTTTTTCACTTTTTTGCCATAGATCATGCATTTCAAATGTCTAGACGTGAATAAAAAAATAATTTGGACAATATCTGACATATTTTGAAATTTGTCAAAATCTGTCTTTTTTCCTGACCCCGGACCTTATGTGAAAACTAAGAAAATCTGAAAAGTCGAAAAAAAAAGACCAATTTTTTTTTTTTTCACTTTTTTTTGCCATAGATCATGCATTTCAAATGTCTAGGCGTGAATTAAAAAATAATTTGGACAATATCTGACATATTTTGAAATTTGTCAAAATCTGTTTTTCCTGACCCCGGACCTTATGTGAAAACTAAGAAAATCTGAAAAGTCGAAAAAAAAATCAGACCATTTTTTTTTTCACTTTTTTGCCATAGATCATGCATTTCAAATGTCTAGGCGTGAATTAAAAATAATTTGGACAATATCTGACATATTTTGAAATTTGTCAAAATCTGTTTTTCCTGACCCGGACCTTATGTGAAAACTAAGAAAATCTGAAAAGTCCGAAAAAAAATCAGACCAATTTTTTTTCACTTTTTTTGCCATAGATCATGCATTTCAAATGTCTAGGCGTGAATTAAAAATAATTTGGACAATATCTGACATATTTTGAAATTTGTCAAAATCTGTTTTTCCTGACCCGGACCTTATGTGAAAACTAAGAAAATCTGAAAAGTCGAAAAAAAATCAGACAATTTTTTTTTCACTTTTTTTGCCATAGATCATGCATTTCAAATGTCTAGGCGTGAATTAAAAAATAATTTGGACAATATCTGACATATTTTGAAATTTGTCAAAATCTGTCTTTTTTTCCTGACCCCGGACCTTATGTGAAAACTAAGAAAATCTGAAAAGTCCGAAAAAAAAAATCAGACAATTTTTTTTTTTTCTTTTTTTGCCATAGATCATGCATTTCAAATGTCTAGGCGTGAATTAAAAAATAATTTGGACAATATCTGACATATTTTGAAATTTGTCAAAATCTGTTTTTTCCTGACCCGGACCTTATGTGAAAACTAAGAAAATCTGAAAAGTCCGAAAAAAATCAGACCAATTTTTTTTTTTTTCACTTTTTTTGCCATAGATCATGCATTTCAAATGTCTAGACGTGAATTAAAAAATAATTTGGACAATATCTGACATATTTTGAAATTTGTCAAAATCTGTTTTTTTCCTGACCCCGGACCTTATGTGAAAACTAAGAAAATCTGAAAAGTCCGAAAAAAATCAGATTTTTTTTTTTTTTTCTTTTTTTTTGCCATAGATCATGCATTTCAAATGTCTAGGCGTGAATTAAAAATAATTTGGACAATATCTGACATATTTTGAAATTTGTCAAAATCTGTCTTTTTTCCTGACCCGGACCTTATGTGAAAACTAAGAAAATCTGAAAAGTCGAAAAAAATCAGACCAATTTTTTTCACTTTTTTTTTGCCATAGATCATGCATTTCAAATGTCTAGGCGTGAATTAAAAATAATTTGGACAATATCTGACATATTTTGAAATTTGTCAAAATCTGTCTTTTTTGACCCCCCCGGACCTTATGTGAAAACTAAGAAAATCTGAAAAGTCCGAAAAAAAATCAGACAATTTTTTTTTTTTTTTTTTTTTGCCATAGATCATGCATTTCAAATGTCTAGGCGTGAATTAAAAATAATTTGGACAATATCTGACATATTTTGAAATTTGTCAAAATCTGTCTTTTTCCTGACCCCGGACCTTATGTGAAAACTAAGAAAATCTGAAAAGTCCGAAAAAAAATCAGACCAATTTTTTTTTTTCACTTTTTGCCATAGATCATGCATTTCAAATGTCTAGGCGTGAATTAAAAATAATTTGGACAATATCTGACATATTTTGAAATTTGTCAAAATCTGTCTTTTTTCCTGACCCCGGACCTTATGTGAAAACTAAGAAAATCTGAAAAGTCGAAAAAATCAGACAATTTTTTTTTTTTCACTTTTTTGCCATAGATCATGCATTTCAAATGTCTAGGCGTGAATTAAAAATAATTTGGACAATATCTGACATATATTTTGAAATTTGTCAAAATCTGTCTTTTTTTTCCTGACCCGGACCTTATGTGAAAACTAAGAAAATCTGAAAAGTCCGAAAAAAATCAGACCAATTTTTTTTTCACTTTTTTTGCCATAGATCATGCATTTCAAATGTCTAGGCGTGAATTAAAAATAAT
>NW_025962855.1:0-8842 GCF_017589495.1 Alosa alosa
AATTTTGTTTTCACTTTTGTTTGCCACAGATCATGCATTTCACATGTCTAGACGTGAAGTAAAACATAATTTGGACAATATCTGACATATTTTGAAATGTGTCAAAATCCGTCATTTTTCCTGACCCCGGACCTTATGTGAAAACTAAGAAAATCTGAAAAGTACGACAAAAATAAGACCAATTTTGTTTTTCACTTTTGTTTGCCACAGATCATGCATTTCACATGTCTAGACGTGAAGTAAAACATAATTTGGACAATATCTGACATATTTTGAAATGTGTCAAAATCCGTCTTTTTTCCTGACCCCGGACCTTATGTGAAAACTAAGAAAATCTGAAAAATCACGACAAAAATAAGACCAATTTTGTTTTTCACTTTTGTTTTGCCACAGATCATGCATTTCACATGTCTAGGCGTGAAGTAAAACATAATTTGGACAATATCTGACATATTTTGAAATGTGTCAAAATCCGTTTTTTTCCTGACCCCGGACCTTATGTGAAAACTAAGAAAATCTGAAAAATCACGACAAAAATAAGACCAATTTTGTTTTTCACTTTTGTTTGCCACAGATCATGCATTTCACATGTCTAGGCGTGAAGTAAAACATAATTTGGACAATATCTGACATATTTTTGAAATGTGTCAAAATCCGTCATTTTTCCTGACCCCGGACCTTATGTGAAAACTAAGAAAATCTGAAAAATCACGACAAAAATAAGACCAATTTTGTTTTTCACTTTTGTTTTGCCACAGATCATGCATTTCACATGTCTAGACGTGAAGTAAAACATAATTTGGACAATATCTGACATATTTTGAAATGTGTCAAAATCCGTCTTTTTTCCTGACCCCGGACCTTATGTGAAAACTAAGAAAATCTGAAAAAAATACGACAAAAATAAGACCAATTTTTTTTTTCACTTTTGTTTTGCCACAGATCATGCATTTCACATGTCTAGACGTGAAGTAAAACATAATTTGGACAATATCTGACATATTTTGAAATGTGTCAAAATCCGTCTTTTTTCCTGACCCCGGACCTTATGTGAAAACTAAGAAAATCTGAAAAGTCACGACAAAAATAAGACCATTTTTTTTTTTCACTTTTTGTTTGCCACAGATCATGCATTTCACATGTCTAGGCGTGAAGTAAAACATAATTTGGACAATATCTGACATATTTTGAAATGTGTCAAAATCCGTCTTTTTCCTGACCCCGGACCTTATGTGAAAACTAAGAAAATCTGAAAAGTACGACAAAAATAAGACCAATTTTTTTTTTTTTCACTTTTGTTTGCCACAGATCATGCATTTCACATGTCTAGGCGTGAAGTAAAACATAATTTGGACAATATCTGACATATTTTGAAATGTGTCAAAATCCGTCTTTTTCCTGACCCCGGACCTTATGTGAAAACTAAGAAAATCTGAAAAGTACGACAAAAATAAGACCAATTTTTTTTTTCACTTTTTTTTGCCACAGATCATGCATTTCACATGTCTAGGCGTGAAGTAAAACATAATTTGGACAATATCTGACATATTTTGAAATGTGTCAAAATCCGTCTTTTTCCTGACCCGGACCTTATGTGAAAACTAAGAAAATCTGAAAAGTCACGACAAAAATAAGACCAATTTTGTTTTCACTTTTGTTTGCCACAGATCATGCATTTCACATGTCTAGGCGTGAAGTAAAACATAATTTGGACAATATCTGACATATTTTTGAAATGTGTCAAAATCCGTCTTTTTCCTGACCCCGGACCTTATGTGAAAACTAAGAAAATCTGAAAAGTCGACAAAAAAATAAGACCAATTTTGTTTTCACTTTTGTTTGCCACAGATCATGCATTTCACATGTCTAGACGTGAAGTAAAACATAATTTGGACAATATCTGACATATTTTGAAATGTGTCAAAATCCGTCTTTTTTCCTGACCCCGGACCTTATGTGAAAACTAAGAAAATCTGAAAAGTACGACAAAAATAAGACCAATTTTGTTTTCACTTTTGTTTGCCACAGATCATGCATTTCACATGTCTAGACGTGAAGTAAAACATAATTTGGACAATATCTGACATATTTTGAAATGTGTCAAAATCCGTCTTTTTCCTGACCCCGGACCTTATGTGAAAACTAAGAAAATCTGAAAAAAAATGCGACAAAAATAAGACCAATTTTGTTTTTCACTTTTGTTTGCCACAGATCATGCATTTCACATGTCTAGACGTGAAGTAAAACATAATTTGGACAATATCTGACATATTTTGAAATGTGTCAAAATCCGTCTTTTTTCCTGACCCCGGACCTTATGTGAAAACTAAGAAAATCTGAAAAAACGACAAAAAATAAGACCAATTTTGTTTTCACTTTTGTTTTGCCACAGATCATGCATTTCACATGTCTAGACGTGAAGTAAAACATAATTTGGACAATATCTGACATATTTTGAAATGTGTCAAAATCCGTCTTTTTTCCTGACCCCGGACCTTATGTGAAAACTAAGAAAATCTGAAAAGTCGACAAAAATAAGACCAATTTTGTTTTTCACTTTTTTTTTGCCACAGATCATGCATTTCACATGTCTAGGCGTGAAGTAAAACATAATTTGGACAATATCTGACATATTTTTGAAATGTGTCAAAATCCGTCTTTTTTCCTGACCCCGGACCTTATGTGAAAACTAAGAAAATCTGAAAAGTCACGACAAAAATAAGACCAATTTTGTTTTTCACTTTTGTTTTGCCACAGATCATGCATTTCACATGTCTAGACGTGAAGTAAAACATAATTTGGACAATATCTGACATATTTTGAAATGTGTCAAAATCCGTCTTTTTTCCTGACCCCGGACCTTATGTGAAAACTAAGAAAATCTGAAAAGTACGACAAAAATAAGACCAATTTTGTTTTCACTTTTTTTTGCCACAGATCATGCATTTCACATGTCTAGACGTGAAGTAAAACATAATTTGGACAATATCTGACATATTTTGAAATGTGTCAAAATCCGTCTTTTTCCTGACCCGGACCTTATGTGAAAACTAAGAAAATCTGAAAAGTACGACAAAAATAAGACCAATTTTGTTTTTCACTTTTGTTTGCCACAGATCATGCATTTCACATGTCTAGACGTGAAGTAAAACATAATTTGGACAATATCTGACATATTTTGAAATGTGTCAAAATCCGTCTTTTTTCCTGACCCCGGACCTTATGTGAAAACTAAGAAAATCTGAAAAGTACGACAAAAATAAGACCAATTTTGTTTTTCACTTTTGTTTGCCACAGATCATGCATTTCACATGTCTAGACGTGAAGTAAAACATAATTTGGACAATATCTGACATATTTTTGAAATGTGTCAAAATCCGTCTTTTTTCCTGACCCGGACCTTATGTGAAAACTAAGAAAATCTGAAAAGTACGACAAAAATAAGACCAATTTTGTTTTCACTTTTTTTTGCCACAGATCATGCATTTCACATGTCTAGACGTGAAGTAAAACATAATTTGGACAATATCTGACATATTTTGAAATGTGTCAAAATCCGTCTTTTTCCTGACCCGGACCTTATGTGAAAACTAAGAAAATCTGAAAAGTCACGACAAAAATAAGACCAATTTTGTTTTTCACTTTTTTTTTGCCACAGATCATGCATTTCACATGTCTAGGCGTGAAGTAAAACATAATTTGGACAATATCTGACATATTTTGAAATGTGTCAAAATCCGTCTTTTCCTGACCCCGGACCTTATGTGAAAACTAAGAAAATCTGAAAAGTCGACAAAAAATAAGACCAATTTTGTTTTTCACTTTTGTTTGCCACAGATCATGCATTTCACATGTCTAGGCGTGAAGTAAAACATAATTTGGACAATATCTGACATATTTTGAAATGTGTCAAAATCCGTCTTTTTCCTGACCCCGGACCTTATGTGAAAACTAAGAAAATCTGAAAAAATCACGACAAAAATAAGACCAATTTTGTTTTCACTTTTGTTTGCCACAGATCATGCATTTCACATGTCTAGGCGTGAAGTAAAACATAATTTGGACAATATCTGACATATTTTGAAATGTGTCAAAATCCGTCTTTTTCCTGACCCCGGACCTTATGTGAAAACTAAGAAAATCTGAAAAGTACGACAAAAATAAGACCAATTTTTTTTTTTCTTTTTTGTTTGCCACAGATCATGCATTTCACATGTCTAGGCGTGAAGTAAAACATAATTTGGACAATATCTGACATATTTTGAAATGTGTCAAAATCCGTCTTTTCCTGACCCCGGACCTTATGTGAAAACTAAGAAAATCTGAAAAGTCACGACAAAAATAAGACCAATTTTTTGTTTTCACTTTTGTTTTGCCACAGATCATGCATTTCACATGTCTAGGCGTGAAGTAAAACATAATTTGGACAATATCTGACATATTTTGAAATGTGTCAAAATCCGTCTTTTTCCTGACCCCGGACCTTATGTGAAAACTAAGAAAATCTGAAAAGTACGACAAAAATAAGACCAATTTTGTTTTTCACTTTTTGTTTGCCACAGATCATGCATTTCACATGTCTAGACGTGAAGTAAAACATAATTTGGACAATATCTGACATATTTTGAAATGTGTCAAAATCCGTCTTTTTTCCTGACCCCGGACCTTATGTGAAAACTAAGAAAATCTGAAAAGTCGACGAAAAAAATAAGACCAATTTTTTTTTCACTTTTGTTTTGCCACAGATCATGCATTTCACATGTCTAGGCGTGAAGTAAAACATAATTTGGACAATATCTGACATATTTTGAAATGTGTCAAAATCCGTCTTTTCCTGACCCGGACCTTATGTGAAAACTAAGAAAATCTGAAAAAACGACAAAAATAAGACCAAATTTTGTTTTTCACTTTTGTTTGCCACAGATCATGCATTTCACATGTCTAGGCGTGAAGTAAAACATAATTTGGACAATATCTGACATATTTTTGAAATGTGTCAAAATCCGTCTTTTTCCTGACCCCGGACCTTATGTGAAAACTAAGAAAATCTGAAAAGAATACGACAAAAATAAGACCAATTTTGTTTTCACTTTTTGTTTGCCACAGATCATGCATTTCACATGTCTAGACGTGAAGTAAAACATAATTTGGACAATATCTGACATATTTTGAAATGTGTCAAAATCCGTCATTTTTCCTGACCCCGGACCTTATGTGAAAACTAAGAAAATCTGAAAAGTCACGACAAAAATAAGACCAATTTTGTTTTTCACTTTTTTTTGCCACAGATCATGCATTTCACATGTCTAGGCGTGAAGTAAAACATAATTTGGACAATATCTGACATATTTTTGAAATGTGTCAAAATCCGTCTTTTTCCTGACCCGGACCTTATGTGAAAACTAAGAAAATCTGAAAAGTACGACAAAAATAAGACCAATTTTGTTTTTCACTTTTGTTTTGCCACAGATCATGCATTTCACATGTCTAGGCGTGAAGTAAAACATAATTTGGACAATATCTGACATATTTTGAAATGTGTCAAAATCCGTCTTTTTCCTGACCCGGACCTTATGTGAAAACTAAGAAAATCTGAAAAAAGTACGAAAAAAATAAGACCAATTTTTTTTTTTCACTTTTGTTTGCCACAGATCATGCATTTCACATGTCTAGGCGTGAAGTAAAACATAATTTGGACAATATCTGACATATTTTGAAATGTGTCAAAATCCGTCTTTTTTCCTGACCCGGACCTTATGTGAAAACTAAGAAAATCTGAAAAGTACGACAAAAAAATAAGACCAATTTGTTTTTCACTTTTTGTTTGCCACAGATCATGCATTTCACATGTCTAGGCGTGAAGTAAAACATAATTTGGACAATATCTGACATATTTTTGAAATGTGTCAAAATCCGTCATTTTTCCTGACCCCGGACCTTATGTGAAAACTAAGAAAATCTGAAAAGTACGACAAAAATAAGACCAATTTTGTTTTTCACTTTTGTTTTGCCACAGATCATGCATTTCACATGTCTAGACGTGAAGTAAAACATAATTTGGACAATATCTGACATATTTTGAAATGTGTCAAAATCCGTCATTTTTCCTGACCCCGGACCTTATGTGAAAACTAAGAAAATCTGAAAAGTACGACAAAAATAAGACCAATTTTGTTTTTCACTTTTGTTTGCCACAGATCATGCATTTCACATGTCTAGACGTGAAGTAAAACATAATTTGGACAATATCTGACATATTTTGAAATGTGTCAAAATCCGTCTTTTTTCCTGACCCCGGACCTTATGTGAAAACTAAGAAAATCTGAAAAGTACGACAAAAAAAATAAGACCAATTTTGTTTTTCACTTTTGTTTGCCACAGATCATGCATTTCACATGTCTAGGCGTGAAGTAAAACATAATTTGGACAATATCTGACATATTTTGAAATGTGTCAAAATCCGTCTTTTTCCTGACCCCGGACCTTATGTGAAAACTAAGAAAATCTGAAAAAGTACGACAAAAATAAGACCAATTTTGTTTTTCACTTTTGTTTTGCCACAGATCATGCATTTCACATGTCTAGGCGTGAAGTAAAACATAATTTGGACAATATCTGACATATTTTGAAATGTGTCAAAATCCGTCTTTTTTCCTGACCCGGACCTTATGTGAAAACTAAGAAAATCTGAAAAAAGTCGACAAAAATAAGACCAATTTTTTTTTTCACTTTTGTTTGCCACAGATCATGCATTTCACATGTCTAGGCGTGAAGTAAAACATAATTTGGACAATATCTGACATATTTTGAAATGTGTCAAAATCCGTCTTTTTCCTGACCCGGACCTTATGTGAAAACTAAGAAAATCTGAAAAAATGTCGACAAAAATAAGACCAATTTGTTTTTCACTTTTGTTTTGCCACAGATCATGCATTTCACATGTCTAGACGTGAAGTAAAACATAATTTGGACAATATCTGACATATTTTGAAATGTGTCAAAATCCGTCTTTTTTCCTGACCCCGGACCTTATGTGAAAACTAAGAAAATCTGAAAAGTCGAAAAAAATAAGACCAATTTTTTTTTTCACTTTTTTTTTGCCACAGATCATGCATTTCACATGTCTAGGCGTGAAGTAAAACATAATTTGGACAATATCTGACATATTTTGAAATGTGTCAAAATCCGTCATTTTTCCTGACCCGGACCTTATGTGAAAACTAAGAAAATCTGAAAAGTACGACAAAAATAAGACCAATTTTTTTTTTCACTTTTTTTTGCCACAGATCATGCATTTCACATGTCTAGGCGTGAAGTAAAACATAATTTGGACAATATCTGACATATTTTGAAATGTGTCAAAATCCGTCTTTTCCTGACCCCGGACCTTATGTGAAAACTAAGAAAATCTGAAAAGTCACGACAAAAATAAGACCAATTTTGTTTTTCACTTTTGTTTTGCCACAGATCATGCATTTCACATGTCTAGACGTGAAGTAAAACATAATTTGGACAATATCTGACATATTTTGAAATGTGTCAAAATCCGTCTTTTTTCCTGACCCCGGACCTTATGTGAAAACTAAGAAAATCTGAAAAGTACGACAAAAATAAGACCAATTTTGTTTTCACTTTTGTTTGCCACAGATCATGCA
This sequence comes from Alosa alosa, assembly GCF_017589495.1. Taxonomy (NCBI): domain Eukaryota; kingdom Metazoa; phylum Chordata; class Actinopteri; order Clupeiformes; family Clupeidae; genus Alosa; species Alosa alosa. The sequence continues at coordinate 7,656 of NW_025962855.1, forward strand.
TTTCACATGTCTAGACGTGAAGTAAAACATAATTTGGACAATATCTGACATATTTTGAAATGTGTCAAAATCCGTCTTTTTCCTGACCCCGGACCTTATGTGAAAACTAAGAAAATCTGAAAAAGTCGACAAAAAAATAAGACCAATTTGTTTTTCACTTTTTTTTGCCACAGATCATGCATTTCACATGTCTAGGCGTGAAGTAAAACATAATTTGGACAATATCTGACATATTTTGAAATGTGTCAAAATCCGTCTTTTTCCTGACCCCGGACCTTATGTGAAAACTAAGAAAATCTGAAAAGTCACGACAAAAATAAGACCAATTTTGTTTTTCACTTTTTTTTTGCCACAGATCATGCATTTCACATGTCTAGGCGTGAAGTAAAACATAATTTGGACAATATCTGACATATTTTGAAATGTGTCAAAATCCGTCTTTTTCCTGACCCCGGACCTTATGTGAAAACTAAGAAAATCTGAAAAGTCACGACAAAAATAAGACCAATTTTTTTTTTCACTTTTTTTTGCCACAGATCATGCATTTCACATGTCTAGGCGTGAAGTAAAACATAATTTGGACAATATCTGACATATTTTGAAATGTGTCAAAATCCGTCTTTTTCCTGACCCGGACCTTATGTGAAAACTAAGAAAATCTGAAAAGTACGACAAAAATAAGACCAATTTTGTTTTCACTTTTGTTTTGCCACAGATCATGCATTTCACATGTCTAGGCGTGAAGTAAAACATAATTTGGACAATATCTGACATATTTTGAAATGTGTCAAAATCCGTCTTTTTCCTGACCCGGACCTTATGTGAAAACTAAGAAAATCTGAAAAGTACGACAAAAATAAGACCAATTTTGTTTTCACTTTTGTTTTGCCACAGATCATGCATTTCACATGTCTAGGCGTGAAGTAAAACATAATTTGGACAATATCTGACATATTTTGAAATGTGTCAAAATCCGTCATTTTTTCCTGACCCGGACCTTATGTGAAAACTAAGAAAATCTGAAAAGTACGACAAAAATAAGACCAATTTTGTTTTTCACTTTTTTTTGCCACAGATCATGCATTTCACATGTCTAGGCGTGAAGTAAAACATAATTTGGACAATATCTGACATATTTTGAAATGTGTCAAAATCGTCTTTTTCCTGACCCGGACCTTATGTGAAAA
>NW_025962856.1:0-8814 GCF_017589495.1 Alosa alosa
TGCGTGCTAATGCAGTTATTATTATCTGCATTTAATTCTGATAATTCTTTTATGAATAGGTTCTATTATCTAATAGATAAGTTTTTTTAATAGTTTTATATAATCTATATAATTATTAGTATCTTTAAATTTCTATTTAAAAAATATTATCATTAATTTCTATATAATACTATCATATGAACTAATTATTTTCTATTTTTTTGAATATACTATTACATAACTTTTTTATTTTTATTTTATCATCCTCTACTTCATTGCTTTATATATTTAATTTATATCACTCAAAATAATTCTATAAGTATTTATACTATTGATTATTAGATAACATATTATATATCTATTTTTATTACTTTATCTATCTATTCATTTTATTATCTACTAAAATGTTAGTATTAATATTGTTTAAATTTATTTTCTAAATTGTTATTTGAACTATTATTTTTCTATTAATGATATTATAATATTTAAAAATATAAAAGTTATCTGTATATATTTATATTAATAAATAATAAATATATAATATAATATTTTCTATTTCTATAATTTATTTAAATTTTTAATTTTTATTTTTAGTTACATTTATTTTCTATATTTTTACTTTAATTTTTCTATATTTATATTATAATTATATTATATTATATATTTTAGATATATGTAATATCTTCTTATCCTTCTATATTATAAAATAAATATTTCTATATTATTTATTTATTTTATTTTAACTTTAAATAAATTATATATTGTAATAAATATAAATTTAATTAAGATAACTTTAATAACTATTTTTACTTTATTCTTATTTTTATATCTATTATTATCTATATAACTAATACTACTATTACTATTATCAATAATAACGGTATGAGATACACCTATTTAGACTAATGAGATTATGGATGAATAGTTTATATCACATAAGTAATTATTCCTGATAATGTAGTCCTGGATAAGGTAAGAGAAACGTGCTGAATCATTTGGGATTACGGTCTGAGTGATGGGTATGTTGCCTTAAAGGAAGGAGGCCAGAGGCCTTCCATTTGGCAACTGAGCTGGGTCTCTCTACCAAGGATGTGAGACTATTGTTGTTCCAATTAGCTATAGGTGCCATAAATGTAATAACTACTATTCATTCTATATAAATTTATTTTTTTATATTTTATTCTTTTTTTACTAGTTTAAATTTTAATATATTATTAATTAATTTTAATATTTTGATATATAATAAAATTATAATTATAATAATAATTTATTCCTTTGTTTATATCTACTAATAATTTTGATATATTATCTTTAGTTATATTATATAAAATAATAAATTCTTCTATATTACTATTTTCTATATCTAAATTAATATCTTCTTTAAATATATCTTTTAATAAATTTAATTGATCTATATTATAATAAAGAAAATTGATACTCTAATTTTCATATATTTCTAATATATTTTCATATAACTTTATTATATTTCTATTATTAGTATTTATATTGTCTATATATATTTTTTTCTTATTTTAAAATAAATATCTTCTATTTCATTTTTAACACTTTTAATTATATCTTCTATTTTATTTAAATACATATTATCTTTAACTATATCAAATACTTCTATAGTATTTAAATATTTAACTACTTCATATACATCTATTCCTTGTTCTTTTAAATAATTTATGAATTTTATAGAACTTTTATTTGATAATGGATAATATATTTCTTTCTATAGAAAATTTAATATAAAATTCATTATATTATTAAACTAATTATCTGATATATTATCTCTATTTTCATACTTACTAGATATATGGAAATCAAATAAATATTTTAATATGATTAATTTTTCATATAATATCATCTCATTACTAGTATTAGATACTATTACATAATTATTTAATTCTAATAGTTTACTATTTAAATCCTATTTTAATTCTTTAATATCATTTCAATTATTATTACTATAATTACATATTTTATCATATAATATACTTATATACTATTCTATTTCTGATATTAATTTTAATGTTTCAAATTCTTTATTTTCATATAAAGTTATTTCATATGTATTATTATCTAAATTTAAATTATATTCTTTATAATAAAATTTCGAATTATATAATATAGTTTCTAAAATTCATAAATTAGATATATTATTTTCAATTGATTCATTTTCTTTAATACTGTTATTGTATCAATGTTTTTCATTTAATCAATTAGATCAGAAAATATATTGACTTAATATATTATTAAATAATTTATAAATTTTAGAATATACATTTGTAAAATTTGATATGATATTATATAATAATCATATATTTTCTGAATTCTTTTCTAGTTTATTATTATTCTATATCTCATATATAATTGATATTATATAATTCATCTAATCAAATAAATTTTTCTAAGATTTAAATATAGTATACTAATTAATAATATTATATGTTTCTTTTCATTTATCATTAATACTATCTAATTTATTTTTTATAAAATCTTTCTAATATATCATATAAAGAATTATTATTTATCATTCATTGAATAATATTATTCTATATTTTTTCTATTTTTTCTTTATCAGTTGATATAATATTCTTTATTAGTATTACTAATATAATAAATTTTATCATCTGTAGTTAGTTTATATATATTTAATTAAATTATAATATTTTAAAATAATAATTATGTAAAAATAATTTTAGTTAGTAAAATATTATAATTTAATTAAATATATAAAAATTAAAAATTAAAATACATTACTAACTATATTTATTAATCTAATCTATTTTTTAACTATTATATATATTATAATATTAAATCAATCATATAGATAACTAAAAATATACAAAGATTAGATAAAAAAAATAAAGATGGAGTAATAGAAAATAAAAAAAGAAAAAATAATTATTTATCAGATAATATAAACTATCATAAAACATATTAGTTTAATAGACCAAATATTATTTATATTAATAATAATCTCAAAAAATATTTATTATAGAAATTAATATAATATAATATATATGAAATATTAAAAACTATTAAATAAAAAAATAGATTTAAATATTAAGATTTTGAAAATATATTATATATTAGATTGAAATATAATACTATTATAATTCATATTGTTTGTACTTAAGATAGTTTATTAATCAAAAAAAAATTAAAAAAAATATAGAGTAATATTATGAATAAATAATAAAATATAGAATTAATATATATTAAATATATATAATAATTTATTATACTTTTTTAAATCTTTTAATATCTATATTATTATATTTTTCAATCATTTTCTAAAAAATAATCTATATATATATAATAAAGATTTATTATCAATTCTATATAATAAGACTCATGTATTTAATATAAGATAAAGTATTTTTTACTAATTAATATATATTGAATATCATTATAAATATATTTATTAGTAATAAATAACAACGAAACTTTATATATATATTAAAATTAGTTAATAAAAATAAAATAAAAATTAATTATTCTTCTAATATATAATCTGTTATAAAATTTGAAAACTATTTCATATATGTATACTAATGGTAATCAGGATATACTAACTATTTATATATAATAAAATAAACTAAATTTCTTATAACATTATTATCCTATCTATATAAAATAATCTAAATAAAAACTTTTAATTCCTATAATCTTATAAATCTATCATTATCTAGTATCTATTCTAATATCTATTTTTTTGTATTATTTATATTGTAATATATTTTAATCTATTCTCAATCATTTTTTGTTACTATTTTATATAAACAATAGAATCTAGATATTAATTGTATATTATAAATAAAAAATATATCGTCATCATATCATTCTATTCAATCTAAAATAAACTAATCTTGATTATCATCATTTCATTTTAATAAATTTTTATAAGAATAATTTATATTATCTAATACATAGTTTTTAATATTTTTAATATAATTTATATAATTATTAGTATTATCTAATTTCAATTTAAAAAATGACATTATTAACTTCTTTATAATACCATCATATGAACTAACGTATTTTCTATTTTTGAATATACTATTACATAATTTTTTTATTTTTATTTTATCATCCTCTATATCAATACTCTATACTTTTAATTTATATCACTCATAACAATTCTATAAGTATATATACTATTGATTATTAGATAATGGCATTATATCTATATTTTCTACTTTATCTATCTATTCATTTATTATCTACTAAAATATTAATACACATTGTTCATTATATTCTAAATTATTATTTGAACTTGCATTTTCTATTAATGATATTATAATATTTAAAAATATAAAAATTATCATATTTATATATTTATATTTATTAGTAATAAATATAAATATATATAATATTTTCTATTTCTATAATTTATTTAAATTTTTTAATTCTATTATTTTTATAAAATTTACATTTATTTAATTTCTTTTTTTACTTCTATTATTTTTTATATGTATATTTGATTTATATTATATTATATAATATAATTTTAGTATATTAATATCTTCTTATCCTTCTATATTATAAAATAAATATTTATATATTATTATTTATTTATTTTAACTTTCAATAAATTATATATTGTAATAAATATAAAAATAATTAAATTTAATTTAATTAAGATAATTTTAATAACTATTTAACTTTATTCTTGTTTTTATATCTATATATAGAAAATATTACTAATACTACTATTAATATTATAAATGTAATACCTGCTATATTATATATATTTATTTTTTCCTATTCCTACTCTTTTATTATTAGTCTAAATTTCAATATCTAATTAATCTATTTTAATAAATCGACATATGGTAAATTATTTTTAGTTCTAAAATTCACTCCATTTTCTTTTATATCTATTAATAACATTGATATATTGTTTTTAATCATATTATATAGATCAATAAATTCATTTATATTGCTGTTTTTTATATTAAAATCAATGGTATCTTTGAATATATTTTTAAATGTATTTAATTGATCTATATGATTAAAATAAAAATATATACCTGATGAATTTCAATATATTAATAATGTGATTTCATATGAATATATTATATTTTTAATATCATTATCTATATTATCTAAATATTTATATCTTATTGCATAATAAAGATTATATATATCATTTTCAACATTTTTAATTATATCTTCTATTTTATTTGAATAATTATTATCTTTAACTATATCAAATATTTCTATAGTATTTAAATATTCTACTACTTTAGTTAAATCTATATTATAGTCTTTTAAATAATCTATGAATTTTATAGAACTTTTATCTGATAATGGATAATATATTTCTTTCTATATAAAATCTAATATAAAATTCTTTATATTATTAAACTATTCATTTGATATATTATTTTTATTTTTATAACTATCAGATATATGGAAATTAAATAAATATTTAAACATTAATAATTTTTCTCATAATATCTCTTTATTACTATTCTTAGATACTATTATATAATTATTTAATTCTAATATTTTAGTATTTAAATTCTATTTTGATTCTTTAATATTATCTCAATTACTATTACTATATTTAAATATTTCAATATATAATTTGGTTATCTACTATTCTATTTCTGATATTAATTTTAATGTTTCAGATTCTTTATTTTCATATAAAGTTATGTCATGTGTATCATTATTAAAATTTATAGTATAATCATTATAGCAATAATAACCCTAACTAAATAATATATTTTGTAAAATTCATAAATTAGATATATTATCTTTTATTTCTCCTTTATTAATACTATTATTAGTGTATCAATGTTTTTCATTTAATCAATTACTTCAAAAAACATGATGACTTAATATATTATTAAATAATTTATCTATTTTGTTTTGTTTATTTATAAAATTTATTATAACTTTATATAATAATCATATATTTTCTAAATCTTTTTCTAATTTATTATTATCCTATATCTGATATATAGTTGATATTATTTGATTTATCTAATCAAATAAATTTTTATCAGATTTAAATATAGTATAATAAGTTGTATTTTTATATAATCTTTTTCATTTATTATTAATAGTATCTAAATTATTTTTTATATCCTCTTTCTAATCTAATATTAACTATTGTATATCTTCTATATTTTTATACCATGATTTATTATCTTCTGTTCATTTAATAATATTATTCTATATTTTTTCTATTTTTTCATTATCAGTTGATATTGTATTCTTCATTGTTATTGCTAATATAATAAGTTTTATCATTTGTAGTTAGTTTGTATATATTTAGTGTATAAAATATTTTTAACATACAAATTTTTATGTTTAAGTAATAATTATTATTTATTAACTACAATCATAAAAATTTACTTAATAATCTAAATATTTTTAGTATATACTTATTATAAAATTGAAAAAGTCTAATATATAATTGTTATTATTTTAGATAGGATAATCTAATTATTTTATAAAATATAATCTAAAATAAAATATTATTTAATATTAATTCTTTATAACAGTATCTTATATATTATAATATTCTTAATTTAAAAATATACTATTATATAAGTATATAATATTACTATATCTTCTATATTCATTTACTATCTATAAAAATATTAAAATAATTTAATTCCATTTTTTTTAAATTATTACTTATAATTTGTACTTATAAGTAATATTATAATATCATATAATCTATTATATAAATTAATTTATTATAAATCAATATATAATCATTACTATCTTCTTAATAATATTCTCTATAAAATATTAATTATTTATAATTTTTTAAGATTCATGTATACTTATTTGCTATAGATAAAAATAGACCTCTTAATTATATAATACTAAAAATGTATATATATAATAATATATCCTAAAGTCTAATAATATTTTACTTTTATAATAGTTAGTAGAATAGATCCTAAATATGGTATATTGTATACTATGAATATATGTCTAAAATCTATTTTCAATACTATTATATAATTAAAATTATTATCTTATTTTTATGTTCTTTTACTTTTCTAAATAATGTCTAATAATCTAATAATTTCTTTATAGAACTATCTACTTACTAATATTAATAAGTATTACTACTAAAATCAAACTATTGAAGTTCTTTGTAATAGTACTAAAGATAATTATAGTAATAATAAGAGTCTTCACTTTTCAGAGTAGACTTATTTTATTTATTAATAAAAGATATTTTTTAAATTTTTTTCTTTTAAGAGAATATATCTATTACTATATACCGTAATCTTAATAATTTAATATATTTTATATTTATCTAAGAATATATATTAATAATATTATGTGATATAAACTTATTATCTAATAATCTCTTATTAATCTAAATAGATATATCTTATAATATCTTTGTATTTACTATTCACTAATTATAAAATAGATTCTATTAAAAAATTATTATCATTATAATAATAAAATAAAAATGTAATTTAATTAAGATAATTGTAAAAGGTACTTATTTTTTTTATTCTTACATTTCCATATGATAATTATTATAACTATCACTATTATCAATATTATAAATGTAATAGCTACTATTCTATATATATTTATTTTTTTCTATTTCTATTCTTTTATTATTAACTTAAATTTTAATATCTAATCAATTAATTTTAATAAATTTAATATATAATAAATTATTATTATTATAATTTATTCCTTCATTTATATCTGATAATAATTTTGATATATAATATTTAGTTGTATTATATAAAGTAATAAATTCTTCTATATTACTATTTTCTATATCTAACTTAATATTATATTCAAATATATTTTTTAATAAATCTAATTGATTTATATGATTATAAAGAGAATTCATACATGAATCTCAATATATTTCTAATATATTATTATATAAATTCATTATTCCATTATTATTATTATTATATAAATTATTATCTAAATATCTATTTCTTATTTTATAATAAATATTTCGTATTTCATTTTTCTTATCTTTTATTATATCTTCTATTTTATTTAAATAAGTATTATCTTTAACTATATCAAATACTTCTATAGTATTTAAATAATTAACTACTTCATATAAATCTATTCCTTCTTCTTTTAAATAATCTATAAATTTTATAGAACTTTTATCTGATAATGGATAATATATTTCTTTCTATAGAAAATTTAATATAAAATTTTTTATATTATTGAATTGATCATCTGATATATAATTTTTATTTTCGTAATTATCAGGTATGTGGAAATTAAATAAATATTTTAATATCTATAGTTTCTCATCTAATATTATCTCATCATTAATATTAGATACTATAATATAATCATTTAATTCTAATAGTTTACTATTTAAATCCTATTTTAATTCTTTAATATTATCTCAATTATTAATACTATAATTACATATTTCATTATATAATATACTTATCTACTATTTTGTTTCTAATAATAATATTGATACTTCAGATTCTTCATTTTCACATAAAGTTATTTCATATGTATTTTTATTAAAAGTTAAATTATATTCAATATAGTAATGATAATAATAATATTTAGAAGTTGATAATATAGTTTCTAAAATTCATAAATTAGATATATTATTTTCAATTGATTCATCTTCATTAATACTATTACTGTATCAATGTTTTTCATTTAATCAATTAAATCAAAAAATATACTAATTTAATATATTATCAAATATGCCATTAATTATATTATGGTTATTTGTAAAATTTGATATTACTTTATATAATAATCATATATTTTTGAATTCTTTTCTAATTTATTATTATTCTATATATTATATATAGTTATTATTATCTGGGTTAT
>NW_025962857.1:0-8812 GCF_017589495.1 Alosa alosa
ACTCTGTTCTCCCAAAATTAATTTACAATCTAACCCAATCCTCCCAGCTTAGGCTGAGGCCTTGTGAGAGGCCTACTAGCTACACTGACCTCTGACTTGACCCCTGATGCTTGGAGGGGCTTGGGGAAGAGTGCTTGTGCTCCTAGACTTAAGCTACTCACAGAGGCCCAAACTTAGGCGAGGCCTTGTCCAGAGCCTACTAGCTGTAACCAGAGCCTCTGGTTTGACCCCCTGGCGGCTTGGAGGCACAGAGGGGCCTAGGAGACAGTGCATGTTCTCACACAGGCTGCAGCTGCTCACTGGGGAACTCCAAAGACTCTCTCTGTCCCCCCTCTTGCGGCGTGTGTGTGACCCTGGGCCCTGTATCCTACTCTCCACTAAACTTAACCCAATTAAAACAGCTAATCAAACTAGCTAACACCCTCTATGCTAAGCCCATAACACAAAGTGGCAAACACCCCCCTCTGGGTACCACCCCCCACGGACAACCAGGCTTAAGCACCGATAAGTACTGGTGCACTGTGCCACTTAAGCTAACCCTGCATAAAGGGTTAAAGCCTTAAGCAGAGGCCGAAAAATCTCAAACCCATGGTATACCTGCGGGTTAAAGTATATGATTCGGCCCTAGCAAACCTCAGGCATGCTAAGGGGCCAAACTGAGCTAACTCATATGTGATGGAAAATGTAACAGACTGTCATTCTCCCATACTGCCACTAAGGGGCCAAGAGTGAAAAAGCTAACTCAAGGCTAGGTATGTGATGGAAAATGTAACAGACTGTCATTCTCCCATATACTGCCACTAAGGGGCCAGGTGAAAACCACGCTAAGTCAAGAGTGCCATTATGTGATGGAAAATGTAACAGACTGTCATTCTCCCATACTGCCACTAAGGGGCAAAGTGAAAACCCGCTAAGTCAAAATTCATTATGTGATGAACATGTCAGCTAACTGCCCGGTTCACCTACGATTCTGGCCTAGCCAACCGCCCTATCTCCGGCGGACTTAAGGTCACGAGGCGGGGTGGCGGCGTTTGCGTCGGGCGTCAAAATTAATCTAGAATCTCACCCAATCCTGGCGCCCCCTCCCCCCAAACACACACACATTGGCTTAGGCTGAGGCCTTGTGAGGCCTACTAGCTACTGTGCCCGGGACCGGGCGGGGAGGAGCCTGGGGATGAGTGCTTGTGCTCAGGCAGACTCAACTTGGGCCCTAGGAGCAGGGGAGACACAAGAGGCTGCGCTAGACCCCCCACCAAGCACAGCCACACACCTGCACACACGCGCAGGTGATAGAGGGGGACAGAGAGGGCCTGTTGCTCCAGAGGCTCAGGCAGCTGCTCAGAAGGCCCCAACTTATTATTATTATTACATTATTATTATTAAGTTGGGCCTAGATGCTGTGCCCTAGATGCTTGGGCCTAGATGCTGTGCTATACCCCTGCAGCACCCCCACACACACACACCCACCCACAGGCCCCAGCTGCTCACAGAGGCTCAAAGACTCCTCTCTGTGTCCCTCTTGGCGTGTGTGTGAGCCTGGCAGCATTACCCTGTATCCTACATCTAAGCTTAGCCCCCAGAATTAATACAGACAGAGGCCCAACCTCTTCCCTATCCTTTTCACAGCTAGCACAGCCTAGACTCTGTTCTCCCAAAATTAATTTACAATCTAACCCAATCCTCCAGCCCAGGCTGAGGCCTTGTGAAGGCCTACTAGCTACTGCTGACCTCTGACTTGACCCCTGATGCTTGGGGGGCTTGGGGAAAAGTGCTTGTGCTCACCGCGGGACTGCAGCTACTCACAGGAGGCCCCAAACTTAGGCCGAGGCCTTGTCAGAGGCCTACTAGCTACAGCTTGACCTCTGGTTTGACCCCTGACGCTTGGGAGGCACAGAGGCCTAGGAGACAGTGCATGTTCTCACACAGGCTGCAGCTGCTCACAGAGGCTCAAAGACTCCTCTCTGTCCCCCTCTTGGCCGTGTGTGTGACCCTGGGAGCATTACCCTGTATCCTACTCCACTAAACTTAACCCCAAATTAAAACAGCCTAATCAAACTAGCTAACACCCTCTATGCTAAGCCCAATAAAGTGGCAAACACCCCCTCTGGGTACCCCCACAGGACAACCAGGCTTAAGCACCGATAAGTACTGGTGCACTGTGCCCCACTTGAGCTAACCTCGCAGGGTTAAAGCCTTAAAGCAGAGCCGAAAAATCTCAAACCCATGGTATACCTACGGGTTTAAAATTATATGATTCGGCCCTATGACCTCAAGCTAAGTCAAGAGTCATATGTGATGAACATGTAACAGACTGTCATTCTCCCCATGCACTGCCACTAAGGGGCCAAGACTGAAAAAGCGCTAACTCAAGACTTCATTATGTGATGGAAAATGTAACAGACTGTCATTCTCCCATATACTGCCACTAAAGGGGCCAAGAGTGAAAACCCGCTAAGTCAAAAGAGTCGTATGTGATGGAAAATGTAACAGACTGTCATTCTCCCATACTGCCACTAAGGGGCCAAAATGTGATGGAAAAAACAGACTGTCATTCTAAGTCCAAAGTGAAAACCCGTAAGTCAAAGTAGGTATGTGATGAACATGTCACGCTAGCTCTTGGGATTCACATACGATTCTGGCCCTAGCCACCCGCCCTATCTCCAGCGGCCGCAAGGTCCTGGCCGAGGCGGGGGGTGGCGGCGTTGAATCGAGGCGTCCAAAGAGTAATCTAGAATCTCACCCCAATCCTGGCCCCCCTCCCCCAAACACACACACATTAGCTTAGGCTAAGGCCTTGTAGAGAGGCCTACTAGCTACTGTGACAGGACGGGCCGGGAGGCCTGGGGATGAGTGCTTGTGCTCAGGCAGGCTCAACTTGGGCCTAGGAGCAGGGGAGAGACACAGAGGCTGCGCTAGACCCCCCACCAAGCACAGCCACACACCTGCACACTGCAGCGCAGGTGATAGAGAGGGACAGAGAGGGGCCTGTTGCTCAGAGAGGCTCCAGCTGCTCAGAGAGGCCCCAACTTATTATTATTATTACATTATTATTATTAAAGTTGGGCCTAGATGCTGTGCCCTAGATGCTTGGGCTGGATGCTGTGCTATACCCACTGCATGCCCCTACACACACACACACCCACCCACAGGCCCCAGCTGCTCAGGGGCTCAAAGACTCTCTGTCCCCTCTGGCGTGTGTGTGAGGCCTGGCAACGTGCCCTGTATCTACATCTAAACTTAACCCCAATTAATACGAACAGAGGCCCAACCTCTTCCCTATCCCCTTTCCACAGCTAGCACAACCTAGACTCTGTTCTCCCAAAATTAATTTACAATCTAACCCAATCCTCCAGCTTAGGCTGAGGCCTTGTGAGAGGAGCCTACTAGCTACTGCTGACCTCTGACTTGACCCCTGATGCTTGGAGGGGCTTGGGGAAGAGTGCTTGTGCTCACGGGCTGCAGCTACTCACAGGAGGCCCAAACTTAGGCGAGAGGGCCTTGTCAAGAACCTACTAGCTACAGCTTGACCTCTGGTTTGACCCCCTGGGCTTGGAGAGGCACAGAGGCCCTAGGGAGACAGTGCATGTTCTCACACAGGCTGCAGCTGCTCACAGAGGCTCAAGACTCTCTCTGTCCCCTCTTGTGGCGTGTGTGTGACCCTGGAGGCATTACCCTGTATCCTACTCCACTAAACTTAACCCAAATTAAACAGCTAATCAAACTAGCTAACACCCTCTATGCTAAGCCCCGCCTTGACACAAAATTGCAAACACCCCCCTCTGGGTACCACCCCCCCCCGGACAACCAGGCTTAAGCACCGATAAGTACTGGTGCACTGTGCCCCCATAAGCTAACCTCATAAGGGTTAAAGCCTTAAGCAGAGCCGAAAAAAATCTCAAACCCATGGGTATACCTACGGGTTACGTATATGATTCGGCCCTAGCAAACCTCAGGGCTAACTCAAAAGAGTCATATGTGATGAACATGTAACAGACTGTCATTCTCCCATACTGCCACTAAGGGGCCAAGACTGAAAAGCGCTAACTCAAGACTCGTATGTGATGGAAAATGTAACAGACTGTCATTCTCCCATACTGCCACTAAGGGGCCAAGAGTGAAAACCCGCTAAGTCAAGAGTCGTATGTGATGGAAAATGTAACAGACTGTCATTCTCCCATACTGCCACTAAAGGGGGGGCCAAGGTGGTATGTGATGGAAAAAACCATCATTCTCCCAACTGCCACTAAAAAAGGGGGTATGTGAAAGGCATAAGTCAAGAGTGGGTATGTGATGAACATGTCCTTCTTCTTCATTCACATCGATTCTGGCCCTAGCCAACGCCCTATCTCCGGCCTTAAGGTCACAGCGAGGCGGGGGTGGCTTGGCGTTGCGTCGGGCGTCAAAATTAATCTAGAATCTCACCCAATCCTGGCCCCCCCCCAAACACACACACATTGGCTTAGGCTAAGGCCTTGTGAGAGGCCTACTAGCTACTGTGATGTGGCCGGGCGGGCGGAGGCCTGGGGATGAGTGCTTGTGCTCAGGCGGGCTCAACTTGGAGCCTAGGGACAGGGAGAGACACAGAAAACTGCGCTAGACCCCCCACCAAGCACAGCCACACCACCTTTTGCAGCGGGTGATGAGAGGGACAGAGAGGGGCCTGCCATTGCTCAGAGGCTCAGCTGCTCAGAGAGGCCCAACTTATTATTATTGTACATTATTATTATTAAAAGTTGGGCCTAGATGCTGTGCCCACAAATGCTTGGGCCCTAGATGCTGTGCTATACCCACTGCAGCACCCTACACACACACCCACCCCACAGGCCCCAGCTGCTCACAGAGGCTCCAAAGACTCCTCTCTGTCCCCTCTTGGCGTGTGTGTGAGCCTGGGCAACATTACCCTGTATCCTACATCTACACTTAACCCCCAATTAATACCACCACGAACAGGGCCCAACCTCTTCCCTATCCCTTTTCCACAGCTAGCACAACCCTAGACTCTGTTCTCCCAAAATTAATTTACAATTAACCCAATCCTCCCAGCTTAGGCTGAGGCCTTGTGAGAGCCTACTTCTGCTGACCTCTGACTTGACCCCTGATGCTTGGAGGGCTTGGGGAAGAGTGCTTGTGCTCCCACGGGCTGCAGCTACTCACAGAGGCCCAAACTTAGGCCGAGGGCCTTGTCAGAGCCTACTAGCTACAGCTTGACCTCTGGTTTGACCCCTGGCGGCTTGGGAGGCACAGAGGCCTAGGAGACAGTGCATGTTCTCACACAGGCTGCAGCTGCTCCTGAGGCTCCAAGACTCCTCTCTGTCCCCTGCAGCGTGTGTGGAGCCAGGGCATTACCCTGTATCCTACTCCACTAAACTTAACCCAAATTAAACACGCTAATCAAACTAGCTAACACCCTCTATGCTAAGCCCGCAACACAAAGTGGCAAACACCCCCCTCTGGGTACCACCCCCCACGGACAACCAGGCTTAAGCACCCGATAAGCTGGTGCACTGTACCCCACTTAAGCTAACCTCGCAAAGGGTTAAAGCCTTAAGCAGAGCCGAAAAAATCTCAAACCCATGGTATACCTACGGGTTCGTATATGATTCCGGCCCTAGCAAACCTCCAGGCGCTAAGTCAAGAGTCATATGTGATGAACATGTAACAGACTGTCATTCTCCCATACTGCCACTAAGGGGCCAAGACTGAAAAAGCGCTAACTCAAGGCTAGAGAATGTGATGGAAAAATGTAACAGACTGTCATTCTCCCCGCGCCACTAAGGGGCCAAGTGAAAACCAGCTAAGTCAAAGTCATTATGTGATGGAAAATGTAACAGACTGTCATTCTCCCATACTGCCACTAAGGGGCCAAGAGTGAAAACCAGCTAAGTCAAATGTGATGGAAAATGTAACGGGCTGTCATTCTCTATACTGCCACTAAAGGGGCCAAGAGTGAAAACCGTAAGTCAAAGAGTCATTATGTGATGAACATGTCACGCTAGCTCGCAGTTCACATGCGATTCTGGCCTAGCCAACGCCTATCTCCAGCTGGCCTTAAGGTCACAGCGAGGAGGCCCGGGGGTGGCCGTTGCGTCGGGCGTCAAAATTAATCCTAGAATCTCACCCAATCTGGCCCCCTCCCCCCAAAACACACACATTAGCTTAGCTAAGGCCTTGTAGAGGCCTACTAGCTACTGTGTCCGGACCCAGGCGGGGAGGCCTGGGGATGAGTGCTTGTGCTCAGGCGGGCTCAACTTGGGCCTAGGGCAGGGAGAGACACAGAAAGCTGCGCTAGACCCCCCACCAAAGCACAGGCACACACCACTTACCTGCCTTGGCAGCAGGTGATAGAGGGACAGAGAGGGGCCTGTTGCTCAGAGAGGCTCCAGCTGCTCAGAGGCCCCAACTTATTATTATTATTACATTATTATTATTAAGAAAAGTTGGGCCCTAGATGCATGCCTAGATGCTTGGGCTAGATGCTGTGCTATACCCACTGCAGCACCCCTACACACACACACACCCACCCACAGGCCCCAGCTGCTCTAGAGGCTCAGGGAGCTCCCTCTCTCTATTCCCCTCTTGTGTGTGTGAGCCTGGCAACGATACCCTGTATCCTACATCTAAACTTAGCCCCAATTAATGCAGACAGAGGCCCAGCCTCTTCCCTATCCCCTTTTTCACAGCTAGCACAACCTAGACTCTGTTCTCCCCAAAATTAATTTACAATCTAACCCAATCCTCCAGCTTAGGCTGAGGCCTTGTGAGGCCACTAGCCACTGCTGACCTCTGACTTGACCCTGATGCTTGGAGAGGCTTGGGGAAGAGTGCTTGTGCTCACACGGGCTGCAGCTACTCTGGGAGGCCCAAACTTAGGCCGAGGCCTTGTCAGAGAGAGGCCTACTAGCTACAGCTTGACCTCTGGTTTGACCCCTGGCTGGCTTGGAGAGGCACAGAGAGGCCTAGGGGCAGTGCATGTTCTCACACAGGCTGCAGCTGCTCTGGGGCTCCAAAGACTCCTCTCTGTCCCTGTATGTGTGTGAGCCTGGGAGCGGCTGTATCCTGCATCTAAGCTTGGCAATTAATACCTGCAGACAGGGCCCAACCTCTTCCCTATCCCCTTTTCACAGCTGGCACAGCCTAGACTCTGTTCTCCCAAAATTAATTTACAATCTAACCCAATCCTCCAGCTTAGGCTGAGGCCTTGTGAGGCCTACTGGCTACCTGCTGACCTCTGACTTGACCCTGATGCTTGAGGACCCGGGGAAGAGTGCTTGTGCTCACCGCAGACTGCAGCTACTCACAGAGGGCCCAAACTTAGGCCGAGGGAGGCCTTGTCAGAGGCCTACTAGTGCATGTTCTCAGGCACAGAGGCCTGCAGGTGTGCGAATCAGCTGCTCACCAGAGGCTCAAGACTCTCTCTGTCCCCTCTTGGCGTGTGTGTGACCACAGGGCATTACCCTGTATCCTACTCCACTAAGCAACCCAAAATTAAACAGCTAATCCAAACTGCTAACACCCTCTATGCTAAGCCCGCGGCACAAAGTGGCAAACACCCCCTCTGGGTACCACCCCCCACGGACAACCAGGCTTAAGCACCCGATAAGTACTGGTGCACTGTGCCCCACTTGAGCTAACCTGCCAGGGGGTTAAAGCCTTAAGCAGAGCCGAAAAAATCTCAAACCCATGGTATACCTACGGGTTAGAGTATATGATTCGACCTAAGCAAACCTCAAGCTTCGTCAAGAGTCATATGTGATGAACATGTAACAGACTGTCATTCTCCCATACTGCCACTAAGGGGCCAAGACTGAAAAGAAGACTGCTTTATGTGATGGAAAATGTAACAGACTGTCATTCTCCCATACTGCCACTAAGGGGCCAAAGAGTGAAAACCAGCTAAGTCAAGACTTATTGTATGTGATGGAAAATGTAACAGACTGTCATTCTCCCATACTGCCACTGGGGCCAAGAGTGAAAACCCGCTAAGTCAAAGTGGCATGTGATGGAAAATGTAACAGACATCATTCTCCCATACTGCCACTAAGGGGCCAAGAGTGAAAACCAGCTAAGTCAAAGAGTGGGTATGTGATGAACATGTCCACCTTCTTCTTCACATCTGATTCTGGCTAACCAACACGCCTATCTCCCGCGACGCAAGGTCACAGCGGACGGGGGTGGCGGCGTTGCGTCGGGCGTCAAAATTAATCTAGAATCTCACCCAATCCTGGCCCCCCTCCCCCCAAACACACACACATTAGCTTAAGCTAAGGCCTTGTGAGAGGCCTACTAGCTACTGTGTCCGGACGGGCGGGAGGGCCTGGGGATGAGTGCTTGTGCTCAGGCAGACTCAACTTGGGCCTAGGAGCAGGAGAGACACAGAGAGCTGCGCTAGACCCCCACCAAGCACAGCCACACACCGCACACCACGCGCAGGTGATAGAGAGGGACAGGGGCCTGTTGCTCCAGAGGCTCCAGCTGCTCAGAGGCTAACTTATTGTGTGTACATTATTATTATTAAGTTGGGCCTAGATGCTGTGCCTAGATGCTTGAGCCTAGATGCTGTGCTATACCCACTGCAGCACCCTACACACACACACACCACCACAGGCCCCAGCTGCTCACAGAGGCTCAAGACTCCTCTCTGTCCCCTCTTGGCGCGCGTGTGTGTGAGCCTGGGAGCATTACCCTGTATCCTACATCTAAACTTAACCCAAATTAAACACGCTAATCAAACTAGCTAACACCCTCTATGCTAAGCCCGCAACACAAAGTGGCAAACACCCCCCTCTGGGTACCACCCCCACGGACAACCAGG
>NW_025962858.1:0-8800 GCF_017589495.1 Alosa alosa
TTCATAAGATGTCGCAGGAGTCTTATAGAGTCTCGTGCCGGGCTACCGCGGTGAAGGTCAAAGTCCGCCCGCTGATCGCTGCATTCCTATATTTTGTAAAATGATTTTATTCCTCTGGGTGTTGCAATTGATATCAACGGATTAATATGATTGCCCTCAGTAAAAAAGCACAAGAAACAGCACGCAAACAGTTACAAACAGTCAGGTTCTTGGCTTCATAAGATGTCGCTGGAGTCTTATAGTCTCGCGGACGCCGCTACCGCGTGAAGGTCAAAGTCCGCCGATCAAAGTCCGCTTGATCGCTGCATTCCCCAATTTTGTAAAAATGTATTTTATTCCTCTGCGTTGCAATTGATATCAATGATTAATATGATTGCCCCCCAGTAAAAAAGCACAAGAAACAGGACGCAAACAGTTACAAACAGTCAGGCTCTTGGCTTAATAAGATGTCGCGGGCGATCTACAACGGATGACCAGAGGGCAGCCGCGTAAAAACAACGGAGACCGCTGAAACGCCGGAAGGGCTGGCCGGATTCGAACCGGCGACGCCATTCTTAAAGTGCTATATAGCACAGCGCCGCCTATTCTATGTGTGCCACGGAGACGCTGATTAATGCAGTGCTCAGTATATACATGATTAGAGTCTCGTGACGCAGGCTACTGCGTGTGTAGGTCAAAGTCCGCCGATCGCGGCATTCCCCTATTTTGTAAAATTGATTTTTATTGCTCTGGGTGTTGCAATTGATATCAATGATTAATATGATTGCCCTCAGTTAAAAAGCACAAGAAACAGGACGCAGTTACAAAACAGTTACAAACAGTCAGGTTCTTGGCTTCACAAGATGTCGGGGAGTCTCATAGAGTCTCGCGGACGCCCCGCTGGCCAAGATGGCGCGTGTAGGTCAAAAGTCCGCCGATCGCGGCATTCCCCTATTTTGTAAAATGTATTTTATTGCTCTGGGTGTTGCAATTGATATCAATGATTAATATGATTGCCCCTCAGTAAAAAAAGCACAAGAAACAGGACGCAAACAGTTACAAACAGTCAGGTTCTTGGCTTCATAAGATGTCGCGGAGTCTCATAGAGTCTCGCGGACGCCGGCTACTGGCGCGGTGAAGGTCAAAGTCCGGCCGGGCTGATCGCTGCATTCCCCCTATTTTGTAAAATTGATTTTTATTCCTCTGGGTGTTGTAAATTGATATCAATGATTAATATGATTGCCCTCAGTAAAAAAGCACAAGAAACAGGACGCAAACAGTTACAAACAGTCAGGTTCTTGGCTTCATAATAAGATGTTAAAAATGGAGTCTTATAGAGTCTCGCGGACGCCGGGCTACCGCGGTGAAGGTCAAAGTCCGCCGATCAAAACCGCTGATCGCTGCATTCCCCATTTTGTAAAATTGATTTTTATTCCTCTGGGTGTTGCAATTGATATCAATGATTAATATGATTGCCCTCAGTAAAAAGCACAAGAAACAGGACGCAAAACAGTTACAAACAGTCAGGCTCTTTGGCTTAATAAGATGTCGCTGGGCGATCTACAACGCGATGACCAGAGGGCAGCCGAAACAGGACACAAAAACAACGGAGACCGCTGAAACGGCCGGAAGGGCTGGCCGGATTCGAACCGTTGACGCCATTCTTAAAGTGCTATATAGCACAGCGCTGCCTAGTCTATGTGTGCCACGGAGACGCTGATTAATGCAGTGCTCAGTATATACATGATTAGAGTCTTGTGACGCAGGCTACCGCGCGGTGTAGGTCAAAGTCCTACCGATCGCGGCATTCCCCTATTTTGTAAAATTGATTTTTATTGCTCTGGGTGTTGCAATTGATATCAATGATTAATATGATTGCCCTCAGTTAAAAAGCACAAGAAACAGGACGCAAACAGTTACAAACAGTCAGGTTCTTGGCTTCACAAGATGTCGCGGGAGTCTCATAGAGTCTCGTGACGCCGGCTACTGCGTGTGTAGGTCAAAGTCCGCTGATCGCGGCATTCCCCTATTTTGTAAAATGTATTTTTATTCCTCTGGGTGTTGCAATTGATATCAATGATTAATATGATTGCCCTCAGTAAAAAAGCACAAGAAACAGCACGCAAACAGTTACAAACAGTCAGGTTCTTGGCTTCACAAGATGTCGCAGGAGTCTCATAGAGTCTCGTGACGCCGGCTACTGCTGTGAAGGTCAAAGTCCGCCGATCAAAGTCCGCTGATCGCGGCATTCCCCTATTTTGTAAAATTGATTTTTATTCCTCTGGGTGTTGCAATTGATATCAATGATTAATATGATTGCCCTCAGTAAAAAAGCACAAGAAACAGCACGCAAACAGTTACAAACAGTCAGGTTCTTGGCTTCATAAGATGTCGCGGGAGTCTTATAGTCTCGCGGACGCCGCTACCGCGCGGTGAAGGTCAAAGTCCGATCAAAGTCCATTGATCGCTGCATTCCCCAATTTTGTAAAATGTATTTTTATTCCTCTGGGTGTTGCAATTGATATCAATGATTAATATGATTGCCCTCAGTAAAAAAGCACAAGAAACAGGACGCAAACAGTTACAAACAGTCAGGCTCTTGGCTTAATAAGATGTCGCGGGCGATCTACAACGCGATGACCAGAGGGCAGGCCGCTAAAAACAACGCGGAGACCGCTGGAAACGGGCCGGAAGGGCTGGCCGGATTCGAACCGCTGACGCCATTCTTAAAGTGCTATATAGCACAGCAGCTGCCTAGTCTATGTGTGCCAACGGAGACGCTTGATTAATGCAGTGCTCAGTATATACATGATTAGAGTCTTGTGACGCAGGCTACCGCGCGGTGTAGGTCAAAGTCCGCCGATCGCGGCATTCCCCTATTTTGTAAAATTGATTTTTATTGCTCTGGGTGTTGCAATTGATATCAATGATTAATATGATTGCCCTCAGTTAAAAAGCACAAGAAACAGGACGCAAACAGTTACAAACAGTCAGGTTCTTGGCTTCACAAGATGTCGCGGGAGTCTCATAGAGTCTCGTGACGCCGGCTCCAGCGTGTGTAGGTCAAAGTCCGCCGATCGCGGCATTCCCCTATTTTGTAAAATTGATTTTTATTGCTCTGGGTGTTGCAATTGATATCAATGATTAATATGATTGCCCTCAGTAAAAAAGCACAAGAAACAGGACTAAACAGTTACAAAACAGTCAGGTTCTTGGCTTCACAAGAGATGTCGGAGTCTCATAGAGCGTGGATGACGCCGGCTACGCGTGTTAGGTCAAAGTCCGCTGATCGCGCATTCCCCTATTTTGTAAAATGTATTTTTTATTCCTCTGGGTGTTGCAATTGGTATCAATGATTAATATGATTGCCCCCAGTAAAAAAGCACAAGAAACAGGACGCAAAACAGTTACAAACAGTCAGGTTCTTGGCTTCACAAGATGTCGCGGAGTCTTATAGAGTCTCGCGGACGCTACTGGGCTCTTAGAAGGTCAAAGTCCGGCCGATCAAACCATTGATCGCTGCATTCCCCTATTTTGTAAAATGTATTTTTATTCCTCTGGGTGTTGCAATTGATATCAATGATTAATATGATTGCCCTCAGTAAAAAAGCACAAGAAACAGGACGCAAAACAGTTACAAACAGTCAGGTTCTTGGCTTCATAAGATGTTGCGGAGTCTTATAGAGTCTCGCGGACGCCGCTACCGCTGTGAAGGTCAAAGTCCGGCCGATCAAATCCGCTGATCGCTGCATTCCCCTATTTTGTAAAATTGATTTTTATTCCTCTGGGTGTTGCAATTGATATCAATGATTAATATGATTGCCCTCAGTAAAAAGCACAAGAAACAGCACGCAAAACAGTTACAAACAGTCAGGTTCTTGGCTTCATAAGATGTCGCGGAGTCTTATAGAGTCTCGCGACGCCGGGCTACCGCGGTGAAGGTCAAAGTCCCTCCGATCAAAGTCCGCTGATCGCGGCATTCCCCTATTTTGTAAAATTGATTTTTATTCCTCTGGGTGTTGCAATTGATATCAATGATTAATATGATTGCCCTCAGTAAAAAAGCACAAGAAACAGGACGCAAACAGTTACAAACAGTCAGGCTCTTGGCTTAATAAGATGTCGCGGGCGATCTACAACGCGATGACCAGAGGGCAGCGTCGCGAAAAACAACGTGAGACCGCGGAAACGGCCGGAAGGGCTGGCCGGATTCGAACCGTTGACGCCATTCTTAAAGTGCTATATAGCACAGCGCTGCCTAGTCTATGTGTGCCACGGAGACGCTGATTAATGCAGTGCTCAGTATATACATGATTAGAGTCTTGTGACGCAGGCTACTGCGCGGTGTAGGTCAAAGTCCGCCGATCGCGGCATTCCCCTATTTTGTAAAATTGATTTTTATTGCTCTGGGTGTTGCAATTGATATCAATGATTAATATGATTGCCCTCAGTTAAAAAGCACAAGAAACAGGACGCAAACAGTTACAAACAGTCAGGTTCTTGGCTTCACAAGATGTCGCGGGAGTCTCATAGAGTCTCGTGGCCGAGCCTCCTGCGCGGTGTAGGTCAAAGTCCGCTGATCGCGGCATTCCCCTATTTTGTAAAATGATTTTTATTCCTCTGGGTGTTGCAATTGATATCAATGATTAATATGATTGCCCCTCAGTAAAAAGCACAAGAAACAGGACGCAAACAGTTACAAACAGTCAGGTTCTTGGCTTCACAAGATGTCGTGGAGCGAGGAGTCTCATAGAGTCTCATTCTAAAGGACGCCGCTACTGCTGTGAAGGTTAAAGTCCGCCGATCAAACCGATTGATCGGCATTCCCCTATTTTGTAAAATTGATTTTTATTCCTCTGGGTGTTGCAATTGATATCAATGATTAATATGATTGCCCTCAGTAAAAAAGCACAAGAAACAGGACGCAAAACAGTTACAAACAGTCAGGTTCTTGGCTTCATAAGATGTCGCTGGAGTCTTATAGAGTCTCGCGGACGCTCGGCTACCGCGTGTGAAGGTCAAAGTCCGCCGATCAAAGTCCGCTGATCGCTGCATTCCCCTATTTTGTAAAATTGATTTTTATTGCTCTGGGTGTTGCAATTGATATCAATGATTAATATGATTGCCCTCAGTAAAAAAGCACAAGAAACAGGACTAAAACAGTTACAAACAGTCAGGCTCTTGGCTTAATAAGATGTCGCTGGCGCATCTACAACGCCGATGACCAGAGGGCAGCGCCGTAAAAACAACGCGGAGACCGCTGAAACGGCCGGAAGGGCTGGCCGGATTCGAACCGTTGACGCCATTCTTAAAGTGCTATATAGCACAGCGCTGCCTAGTCTATGTGTGCCACGGAGACGCTGATTAATGCAGTGCTCAGTATATACATGATTAGAGTCTTGTGACGCAGGCTACTGCGCGGTGTAGGTCAAAGTCCGCCCGATCGCTGCATTCCCTATTTTGTAAAATTGATTTTTATTGCTCTGGGTGTTGCAATTGATATCAATGATTAATATGATTGCCCTCAGTTAAAAAAGCACAAGAAACAGGACGCAAACAGTTACAAACAGTCAGGTTCTTGGCTTCATAAGATGTTCGGGAGTCTCATAGAGTCTCAGGCGGACGCCGGGCTACCGGCGCAGAAGGTCAAAGTCCGGCCGAGCTGATCGCTGCATTCCCCCCTATTTTGTAAAATTGATTTTTATTGCTCTGGGTGTTGCAATTGATATCAATGATTAATATGATTGCCCTCAGTAAAAAGCACAAGAAACAGGACGCAAACAGTTACAAACAGTCAGGTTCTTGGCTTCATAAGATGTCGCGGAGTCTTATAGAGTCTCGCGGCAGGCTACCGCGCAGAGAAGGTCAAAGTCCGCCGATCAAAGTCCGCTGATCGCGCATTCCCAATTTTGTAAAATTGATTTTATTCCTCTGGGTGTTGCAATTGATATCAATGATTAATATGATTGCCCTCAGTAAAGAAGCACAAGAAACAGGACGCAAACAGTTACAAACAGTCAGGCTCTTGGCTTAATAAGATGTCGCTGGCGCATCTACAACGCCGATGACCAGAGGGCAGCGCCGTAAAAACAACGCGGAGACCGCGGAAACGGCCGGAAGGGCTGGCGGATTCGAACCGCTGACGCCATTCTTAAAGTGCTATATAGCACAGCTGCCTAGTCTATGTGTGCCACGGAGACGCTTGATTAATGCAGTGCTCAGTATATACATGATTAGAGTCTTGCGGACGCAGGCTACTGGCGGTGTAGGTCAAAGTCCGCCGATCGCGGCATTCCCCTATTTTGTAAAATTGATTTTTATTGCTCTGGGTGTTGCAATTGATATCAATGATTAATATGATTGCCCTCAGTTAAAAAGCACAAGAAACAGGACGCAAAACAGTTACAAACAGTCAGGTTCTTGGCTTCACAAGATGTCGCTGGAGTCTCATAGAGTCTCGCGGACGCAGGCTCCTGGCGCAGGGTAGGTCAAAGTCCGCTGATCAGCGCATTCCCCTATTTTGTAAAATGTATTTTTATTCCTCTGGGTGTGTTAAATTGGTATCAATGATTAATATGATTGCCCTCAGTAAAAAAGCACAAGAAACAGGACGCAAACAGTTACAAACAGTCAGGTTCTTGGCTTCATAAGATGTTGCGGGAGTCTTATAGAGTCTCGCGGACGCTACTGCGCTGTGAAGGTCAAAGTCCGGGATCAAAACCGGCTGATCGCGGGCATTCCCTATTTTGTAAAATTGATTTTTATTCCTCTGGGTGTTGCAATTGATATCAATGATTAATATGATTGCCCCTCAGTAAAAAGCACAAGAAACAGGACGCAAACAGTTACAAACAGTCAGGTTCTTGGCTTCATAAGATGTCGCGGAGTCTTATAGAGTCTCGTGACGTAAAATTGGCTACTGATTGCGCGGTGAAGGTCAAAGTCCGCCGATCAAAACCAGGAAGGCTGATCGCTGCATTCCCCTATTTTGTAAAATTGATTTTTATTCCTCTGGGTGTTGCAAATTGATATCAATGATTAATATGATTGCCCCTCAGTAAAAAGCTAACAAGAAACAGGACGCAAAACAGTTACAAAACAGTCAGGCTCTTGGTTTAATAAGATGTCGCATGCATCTACAACGGGATGACCAGAGGGCAGCGTCGCTTAAAAACAACGCGGAGACTAATTAATGCAGGCTGAAACGGGCCGGAAGGGCTGGCCGGATTCGAACCGTAAAATTGACGCCATTCTTAAAGTGCTATATAGCACAGCGCTGCTCTAGTCTATGTGTGCCACGGAGACGCTTGATTAATGCAGTGCTCAGTATATACATGATTAGAGTCTTGTGACGCAGGGGCTACCGCGCCGATTAATGCAGTGTAGGTCAAAGTCCACCATCGCTGCATTCCCCTATTTTGTAAAATTGATTTTATTGCTCTGGGTGTTGCAATTGATATCAATGATTAATATGATTGCCCTCAGTTAAAAAGCACAAGAAACAGGACGCAAACAGTTACAAACAGTCAGGTTCTTGGCTTCACAAGATGTCGCAAGGAGTCTCATAGAGTCTCGGACGCCGCTACATAGGTCAAAGTCCGCTGATCGCGGCATTCCCCTATTTTGTAAAATTGATTTTTATTGCTCTGGGTGTTGCAATTGATATCAATGATTAATATGATTGCCCTCAGTAAAGAAGCACAAGAAACAGGACGCAAACAGTTACAAACAGTCAGGTTCTTGGCTTCATAAGATGTTGCGGGAGTCTTATAGAGTCTCGCGGACCGCTACCGCTACGGTGAAGGTCAAAGTCCGCCGATCAAAGTCCGCTGATCGCGGCATTCCCCAATTTTGTAAAATTGATTTTTATTGCTCTGGGTGTTGCAATTGATATCAATGATTAATATGATTGCCCTCAGTAAAGAAGCACAAGAAACAGGACGCAAACAGTTACAAACAGTCAGGCTCTTGGCTTAATAAGATGTCGCGGGCGATCTACAACGCGATGACCAGAGGGCAGCGTCGCGAAAAACAACGTGAGACCGCGGAAACGGCCGGAAGGGCTGGCCGGATTCGAACCGTTGACGCCATTCTTAAAGTGCTATATAGCACAGCGCTGCCTAGTCTATGTGTGCCACGGAGACGCTGATTAATGCAGTGCTCAGTATATACATGATTAGAGTCTTGTGGACGCAGGCTACCGCGCGGTGTAGGTCAAAGTCCGCCGACGCTGCATTCCCCTATTTTGTAAAATTGATTTTTATTGCTCTGGGTGTTGCAATTGATATCAATGATTAATATGATTGCCCTCAGTTAAAAAGCACAAGAAACAGGACGCAAACAGTTACAAACAGTCAGGTTCTTGGCTTCACAAGATGTCGCGGAGTCTCATAGAGTCTCGCGGACGCCAGGCTACCGCGCAGGGTAGGTCAAAGTCCATTGATCGTGGCATTCCCTATTTTGTAAAATGTATTTTTATTCCTCTGGGTGTTGCAATTGATATCAATGATTAATATGATTGCCCTCAGTAAAAAAGCGCACAAGAAACAGCACGCAAAACAGTTACAAACAGTCAGGTTCTTGGTTTCCACAAGATGTCGAGGAGTCTCATAGAGTCTCGCGGATGCCGGCTACTGCTGTGAAGGTCAAAGTCCGCCGATCAAAGTCCGCTTGATCGCGGGCATTCCCCTATTTTGTAAAATTGATTTTTATTCCTCTGGGTGTTGCAATTGATATCAATGATTAATATGATTGCCCCCAGTAAAAAAGCATAAGAAAACAGCACGCAAAACAGTTACAAACAGTCAGGTTCTTGGCTTCA